>NC_072770.1:35623766-35804063 GCF_022539595.1 Amphiprion ocellaris
ATCAGTTGGGCCCTTCAGAGCCGGCTGAGACTGCACAACATCCTGTATGCTGTCAAAGCTCGGCAGAGTCGAGCTGTCAGTCAGGCTGCTGCTGGGATTCTTCCGCCTCGGAGAGGGAGGACGGGGCCACGAGCTACAGACAGAGATCATGCTACATTCCCATCAGCTGCTGCACAGCAAAACTACCATTGTCAAAGCTCTTAAGTTGTGATTTCACAGAGGGGACTGCTGGAATAGAGAGGGGACTAAGGTTGGTCTAATCCAATTACACAGATCTCAATACTATTCCAATACCACTTACAGGCTGAAGGATGAGTGCCTCTGGTCTGCTCAGTGCTTGATGAATGCTCACCCAGCACTCCACTGGGTTTGTTATTGGGTTTGAATGGTTGCAGGGCCAAAGCATGGAGATGAGGCAGGGAGCTGAATGAATAAGAATCAGTCCCAGTTGATGTTTTCTTTTTTTTTTTTTTTAAAGAAAAAACACAGCAAAGGAATTGTACTAACAAGTAGCACAAGAAAGTGAGGAGACTTAAGCTGCATGTGTAAAGATCAGATAGAGGGAAAAACACTGGCAGGACCGAGGCCTTTTAGTTTAACAAGTGTACTTGCTGTGCTCTGTGGCTCTGGAAAAGGAGAAGATTGACCCATATAAATAGATGTGATTCACTCTGAGGTTGTGTGCAGCACAGTGACAGCGGATGTGCAACAAATATCTTATTGACCAGGAAATAAACTGACATGTAGTGCAGTCACACCTGGGATGTTCACACCTGAAGTATGTTTGTACCTGGACATGCAGCTTCCCAATGTTGCACAGCAATCACAACAAGTCAGCGTTCATCTTGAAACAATACAGCTCAGTGTCTTCTTCCCCAACAGTTTACACACATTGTAAGTACGGTAGGCTGACTCCCTGTATATACCACCGTTTAAACCGTTCATTGGATTAGTGTATAAAAACAAGCATTAAAAGTGATACTAAATGACTGAAAATTTGTTTTTGATATTGAAAGCATTTATAAACTAGTAAATTTTAAGTTGCTGGTAGGCAGATTTTTTTTTTTTTAAGACAGAGTGAGATTAGCCATTTATCCCTGTTTCTGGTCTTTATGCTAAGCTAAGCTAAGCTAACCAGTTTAAAAGTTGTATTAATCTTTTTATCTTAAGTCTTAAAAAAAAGTGAGCGTATTTCTGTATCTAAGTGTCTACTTTGTCTACTTTTTCTCAAGTTTTCAACCACATCTCACATCCTTCCACAACAGATGGAGTTTTCTTGGTTGTCACATAGACAGCTAACTGACTGTATAACAAGTAAACTGTATGTTAAGTCATAAAATAATGTAGAAATATTGAGGAAGTTAGCAGCTCCAGTAAACAAACCTGGGTTGCTGATGTGCTGTTTTAGTCTAGAGAAATTTGTATCTCTCAATGGGGCACGACAAGCAGACCTTTTTAAACTGGACAAGAATATAATGTGAACCAAAGAGGATGGACAGTGGGCGGGTTGGACTTTTTAAAAAATGACGGAGATGTTTTGTGACTTTGCAGTCATGCTGATAGTGATTGTGAGAGATTGCAGGAGAGCTCGGACCGGACACTGTGCAGGGACAGCAGAAGTGTGCTTGACAGAATTAATCAATCAGACTGCGTGGGCCTCCGTCTCCTCCTAACCATGGAAAACAAGACGACACAGCCGGGTCAGGGATGGGGAGGGACGGGCCGCTGCAAGTCATCTGTCATCACATTACATCCATTAATAATTCACTAAGACATTGACTCTCATGTGTGGCATGCACTGCCAACATGTATGCTGAAAGCAGTGCCAGCGTGCACGTGTTAACGCAGGTGTGAACATTTGGATCTACTCACTTTGTGACCCATTCACACTGACATCCCCTACAGTATACTGATATTTCCACGCCGCTGAGAAATGACATTTGAAGTACCAGCTAGTATTTTCACCAAAGAAACAAAGGGAATTATAGCCGACATTGATCAGTTTTCACACAGCAGCAGGTTATCGGTCAGGAGCTTATTTTCTTTTCCATGACCTTGTTCTTAAGTCAATCATTCTGACAGTTTTGTATATCTCGCTGTGAAAAACAAGCACAGTGAAATACACATTTTTTCCCCAAAAAATAGCACCCACATAAGTTACAAAAGCTCAACAAGAATCAGATGTTTAGTGTGAGGTGAAGTGAGTGCAATGCCATGCAAAAGTCAAATGATTATAAACTGCATCACCTCTTACTAATTACATTACTACAGAGTTGAGTATTTGCTCTCATGTTGAATTAAAAACTCACAGTTACTATAATACAATTACAGATCCAACGGTAGGAACTCATTGCAACAGGAGCTAGGATACCTTTCATTCCTAAGAGTATTTTTTTCCTTTTTTTTCCTGAACTGTCCATGTCCACCTTGATTTTAACTACCAAATCCCAGCAGACCAGGAGTCATTCTTTCTTCCAGTATTTTAATATCTTGGCAGGCATTCATGTTGGCCTCTATAAATCTCATCTTCCCAACACTGTTTGCACTAATACAGCCCCATATCATCACACTCGAAACCCTGTACTTCACTGTCAGCACTATGCAGACAGTCCTGGATCTCATCTGAACAACGAATGAGCTCAAATATTCATCAGGCTTTTTAAAAAAATGTCCTTTAGCAAAGTTCACTCTTGCAATTTTGCAAGTTTATTTCTTGGATGTTGTCCATTGAAGTTGACGTCATGTAATGTCCTTCACACTGTCTGAGGTGTCACATACGTTGTAATTTCCACTAATAGCCCCTGTGCCAAGTCTGAAGCCCATTTGTTTTTCAGAACTACATTGTACAGGTGACATTATGTCCATTATGTCATTTTAGAAGGACAGTCACTGTGGCTCTGATTAGTGGTACTGTGAGTCATTGAATATCTCCTAAATACTGCTGCGGTATTGTTGGTAACCAACTTTCCTGTGTTCTTCTCTGTCTTTGTGAAGTGTCACAATCAATCGTCAATTTTTAAAGTCCTCTGTCAATTATTGTCAATTCCACATGGAGCCATGATGCAGACATGCATATAGATACAACCCATAGGTCCAGTAATCACTTGATTACAGATTATTTTATAACTGCGTCCATGCAGTTAGGATAACTGGAAATTAGTTTTTTTAACTTATATTTAAGTGATCGTAGGTGCATTCCTTGCTGTTGTTTGTTTCTACTTTGGAGTCTGTTTTTTTATTATGGTCTTTCTAAAGTATCTGTTTGATTGCTCATGAGAGGAAATACTTTACTGTCCAACTTGGCAACAATGCAATTATTGAGAGGCAGTTCAATTTAAAATCATTTAACTTTTAAGTGATATTGCACAGGCTTGTACTTACCTCTTCTGTATACTGTCCTTTTCACAGATTTTTTTTTACTATTTTTTAAGTTCACACACTTTCTCCATCAGGAAAGCACAGCTTTGAAGAAGTGGATTGAGGATGAACAATAAGTTGATGAGATGCTGGCTTGTAAAAAAAAAACAAAAAAAAACGGTGAACTATTTTAGAGTTTTGGGCAGCCACTGTGAAGCCTCTACCGCCTCTATTTTTGTGCCTGGATCTCGGCATATCCAAGAGCATCTGGTTGGTTGACCTCAGTGCTCTAACTGGGGTATAAACATGTAAGATGTAAACAAAGAGACCAACGTTTCAGCAAAAATATCTTCAGAGAAATGTGGCTCTGTGTGGTGAATAATGAGAAGGTATTAAGTGCCTACTTCATCGTTTTAATGGAACATCATACTTCATACACTCATTTTTTTTTAATGGTTGGCCCAGAAACAACAACAAGGAGAAATCAGCAGTTTAATTATTGTTCCGGGACTAACACTGGGAGTATAACCAGCTCCTTGGAGTGTGTGGTTGATGACTTGAGTCGTCATCCCAGTGAGATCTCAGACGCCTCAGTGACTGGCTTTAATTGAACAGGCATCCGGGACAAATAACCAATTTCTAACAGCTAAATTTAGCTCTCAGTCTTTTAAAGCCCACCAGTTCTTAAAAATCAGACTCCTGTGATCATGCCACTGTGCAGCCGTTGCAACTAGTGAGAGCTGTCACTCGGGTCTGGATTGGCCCTCGGTGGTAGAGTGTACTAGAGCTGGAGGATTAGTAAAGTGAAGCTCTCCTTTGTCTGATGTGGGACTGGTTACTGATTGCTCTGCTGCTGGTGATTCTTTCCTGTCAGTTAGCCAGTGCTGTGCTTTGTTGTGTTGTATGTTTCCTGCTGTGCCTGTAAATTATACTGTATACGTCCTTTAAAAGGGCTTTCTAAATCACTTGAAACACTTGTTTTCTAACTTGCTGCCATTCCAAACAGCAGCAGTACAGCAGCAGCTGGTGTGCCCACAATGAATTACACCACCGGCAGCAAGTGATTATGTCCCTCCTGTTGGCGTGAAGCGATGACAAATGAAGGAGTTGTCTCTCCCTTTCAGTGGGAGGGAGATTTCCCTGTAGCCTCGTTCCCCTCAGTCCTAAATCTGGGGCGACATTTTGTTTTAGGTTTTTTTTTTTTCTTGCGTTGGTACTCTATAATCATCATAACCCTAAGTGCTGAATTAATCTTCCACTATAGAAGCATAGCATAGCATATTTTATTCCAGGTATTTGCATAGTCTTTATCTCTGTAATCTTCACTATTATAATCTGGTTGTTTTACATTATGCTTTGTGCACAGACACCGAAAATATATGTTATATCTTCGTATCCTTGCAGTGTATTTTCCAGCCACTGTTTTTCTGGTGCAAGTTGTTAACCTCCACCCTTGCCCTCATCGTAGCATTAAAACTTTACCCACATACTTACTATTAACCTCCCTGAGGCACAGCATGCCACTCAGTAATCTCAAGCACTCGTCGGTATGGCTTGTGTTCATTTAGGAAGCCTAATGAATTACAAGGGCTTCGTAATGACTGAGTCTGAGCAGTGCTGTGGGGAGGTCAGATGGTTTGAATAGCTAATGAACCCAATCACCTGTCAGAACTCTTAACATGTATGGAACATTTTGGATGTGCTGTTGTAGATAGCATACGGCTACATACTACAACTCCATCCCTTCCAGCTCCACTGCAAGAAAGTGAAGAAACTAAATTAAAGAGGAAACTCTAACAAAGTAATTTGCTTTTCCATTTCCTGTAGGCCTTTGGAGAGGCAGTTATAACTCTCAGGTCCCATTAGGGAAGAGCGGGAGAAGTAGGCCGAGCTCTACTTGGGTAAAAATAGAAGAGAAAACTTTACAACTTGCGGTGTGCACTGATTGGCAAAAGAATATCACATTTCTTTAGATGTAATAGGCATACACCATTTATGGTAAAATTGTGTGGAGTTTTAAAGAATGTAAACAGTGGACTATTCAAGTGGATGTTTTACATGATTTTGCAGTCTTTAACGCTATTGATGACATACAGCAAACAGTATCTAACACTATGGGAACTGTATTTGTCATTTGGTTTTTGTCAGTCAGAATCTGTTTTTATTGTCTCAGAAATACAAAAGAACAGAACTCAGTTTTTCAGAGTTGTGAGCTGATCAACTGATAAACATCAGCTATCAAGCTGAAGATGAGCTCTCAAACAGATTTTTGATATAAAATGTGAGCAAATATTCATAAGCAGTTGATCTATCAAAAGTTTCTAGTGTTTTTTTTTTGATTTACTGTGGTGAAGTTTTGTTTTGAACTAAAGGCTGAAATCAGCATGCTAACTAGCTAACTTGATGTGTTTACTATCCTATTTTAGCTTGTTTACATTAGATGATTAGCACTAGGTAGGACTTAATACTAAAGCCCTATCAGTTGGCCAGCTGGTAGTTGGCCAATATTATTAGCCGATATTAGCATCGGTATCAGCAGTTTCCTGTAACATTTATATATAAATGTATATCTACTTATATAAAAAAATATTGGTTGATACATCCATATGGAAATTTTGTAGTCAAAAAAATTTTAAAAATGAAAAATTGGTAGCTGCATCGTTCCAAAAAATGGAGTACCAGTTCTGCTCTGCTAATCACAGCTAGGGCACTAAGAGGAGCCTAGGATAACTGCAGATAGCTTTAATGGTATTTCGTCAAAAACACAACAGAACTAAAAGTGCTGCATAATGCATTCAAGGCTCACCAGAATTATTACAAATTGTTCTTTGGGGACCATGAATTTAAAATGTTATGTTTGTTATCAGGGCAAGTGGTCTGCCAATAATTTTGAGATATATCACTGAAAACTACAATTGTCAACCCCGTGGTAGTGCTATTGGGGATCACCAAAACTATTAATTCGAGTACGATGAATGTCTTGACTAAATTGCATGAGAGTCTGCCCTAATGCTGTAATTATATTTCAGTCAGGATCAAAGTCAAAGGACTAGAAACACTAGTTGGTCTACTTTGGTCATGCATATGTGCACAGAGTTAGACAAACTCCAACACATGGATGTGCACTCTCAAACGCGCATTAAATCACACGTTCCCTCCCATAATCTCATCCCCAATCCCCTGGCCCCTGTCTTTCAGATCTATGAACTTCCATTAGCAACCATCTGTTACAACCTGCGGCAAAGCTATTACACTTCACACACTGGCACACACACACACAAACATATGAATGGACACACTTACCTCACTCAACGTACAGCAGACTAACTTCTTGGAAGCCTTGAGAGAATTTGCTGAGGCATCGCCTGTTTAACCTTCACAAACACCTGCGATAGCGTCACTGCGCTGCTGCCCACTACAGATGCGTCAGAAGGTCAGCAACCCTCGTGATCGCACACATGCACACCGATGCACACAAGCAGAGCGGGAGGTCATTAGAAACGTACACACAGGGGTAGGTCACAGCATTGCGTTGTAAAAACAGATTGTTGTATCTCTGGATTATTCTATCTATAGTATTGGGTCATTCTATCATTCCACTGATAAAGGTCACAACATCGCACCCACTGTTCCTTGGCAGCATTTCACATTAGACAAAATGTCAGAACCTGATCTGATTCGTGGCAGTATGCTGCCTCCAGCACTTTCCTTCACATCCCCAATGCACACATTTATTTTAGTTCTGAATGCACAGTTTTCAGCTCCATTTGAATGCTCTGCCTTTTTCCCTCCTCCTAAACAAATGTCAGTGTACAGCAGAAGATTTATGTTTTTTGCGGTGTTCCTGCCTCACTCAGAATCATTCATTTGAGTGACAATATGGGTTCGAGGCAGGAAGTGGGGGGAGGGGTTTTGATTCAGCATCTAATTATCCAAGTTCTTCTTGAAAGGGGAAAAATGCTTTCTGTGTTTAAGCAACTTGTTCACGTAGCAGTAGCATCTGCTTCACTCCTTCATTTCCCCGTCAGCGAGAGACAAATGAATAGAAATGACTGCTTTGTGCTTTTATGCAGCCGTCTCTCCAAGCTGCATAAAACATATATTTCTAGTCTCCCATGTGCGATTTTGTATCTGCAGAGAAGGGAAAGAAAAGGACAGAGACACTTGAATCTTGAATTGCTGTGCTAAAACGTAGACTTTTTTCCCCTTTCCTATTCCGAGGCAGTACTCTTGTCTGTTGGTTGTTTTCTTTCCTAGAGGGCACAATTGAAAAAGATCATTTTTATGAAAGGGGCTTTTGAAAAATGCCTCAGCAATCAAATAGAAAATGTTATACCACTGTGTGGTGTGAAAAAATGAAATAAGTGCTGCATGAAAAAAATGCCCTGCTTGAATAGACAATTGTATTTTCAACAACAAGATTGCACAGTGTGGTCATCTGCTATTCTTCGAGAGACCCTGCTTTAGAAAGTCAAGTTATTATTTTATATAAAAATATGTCATTATGTTTGGTTGTCCTAAGCAGGTCAAAATCCACTCCACCTCCATTCTGCCCAGCCCTCCACTCTGTTAGATCCTCTCCACCTCCTCATCACCTCACTGATTATCTGCCAGCTTCTCTTATCAGCATCATCAGCTGAGAGGCCATATAGCAAAATGGTTCCCATGGGAGGAAGTCAGTGTGCAAACTTTTGTGGACTGCAAACCACAGACACTCACTGAGAAATCCGGGTTTTATATCCTACAGTTAATTAATCTAATGTTAACCAATGCTTCATTGGCTCAGTGGTTTTTTGCATAAAAATCATTGTTGCAGTGTAATTGCACATTACCTGAATAAATGTAGGATTTTTAAAGTTTATTTGGGGTCAATAATGAAATTATTTACACTGTCAGTGAGTCTTTCTTTTTGATGTGATCATGAGTGGGAGGCTGGATGTTGCTTATAGGGATTAAGTAGCTATTGGTGGGGAGGTAAATAATCCCTGTCTCTGAATGCTGGCCTGATATCCATAGCCTGCTTCTGACCCTGGAAAGCTGTGCTTTAATTCCAGTGTGATGGAGTGTCGGGTTCTGCTTGGGCGAGTCCCTTCTTTTATTCCTTGTGGAATGGACAAGGCAAATAATGGGCTTGTGTCCTGACAACGAGCTGTTAGTTCCTGACAGACCATTGATCGGGAGAACAAGGGCTGTTTTCACAGTATGGTGCTCTTAAATAACTATATACATGCACACTCACATGAAAGGACACCAGATTTATGTTAATCTAACAAGAAACGTCTCCTCAACAGCATTTTACGATTTGAGCTTAAGAGTTCACATTTGTTGTTCTGTCCCTGCAGGGCTTACAGACAGACAAATAAATCGATTGTATTTTATTGACGTTCGGAGCTTTTGAGAGTATCACTGTCTCAACAGAGAAGCCGATATCCTGAATAAAGAAACCTAATGCACTATATTAAGCTGCACAGTGAGAAAATCAGATGCTGAGAAAAATCTAAACTTAGGAAATATGTTTACATTTACTACAATATCCTGCTTACTAAAAAGTGCCTTTAACATGCAGCTGAAATCTCAGAATTCTCCTCTGTCTTCTACAAGGCTGTAGAACCAGGGCTTACACATTTTAGGTTTTTAACTTATTATCTTTGTTTTTTTGTTGTGTAATTGAGCATTTAGACCACACAAAGTAACACAATGAGGGAAAGCTCAGTGCTCTTACAATACAAATCTGACTGAATTAAGCTGTTTTCAGATTCAATTATTTTAATGCTAAAGATCACTCCATTTATTCAGCTGGACTTTGATCACGGTGATCTATTCCTTGTCTGTCATTAGTATAAAATCACCTAAACCACATAAAAATAGTTACATATACATGTTAAACATATTTTTCATCAGCATATACAATTGTAATAATCTGGACTCCCCATTTTCAGGTATGTGGTTTCTTGTTTTACGAAGGGGAAGGCAGGATGATAAGAACCCAGTTATGTACCTTGTACCAGGTTCTTGCAATTTTTTGCATGAGCCAAAAATCTAAATAAGTATTCTTTTAGCCTGTACAAGCGACAAATCCAGCACAAAAGCAAAAAACTCTGAAAAACTTATTTGACTAGGCGATGGCAGAGACGAAAAAAGGTGCTTGCTTTAATAGGTAAGATCTTTTCTTTGCAGAGCTTTAGCACTTGAGCTCAACCACACTAGAATGATCCAAGAGATCAACTTCACTGGGCTGCTGCAGTCCCTGCAAACCAGCTCAGTTTTACTGGGAAAAGCTCTATCTTTCCCTAATGCCCGTGCTTCAACATTTGGATGGGCTTAGACAATTAGAAGTTATCTTCAGAGAAGCCGTTTGCCAGCTCTGCAGGTGCAGCCACCGGCACTATTGTCTGACTCTGCAGTGAAGGACTGCGGGAAATGAAAAGTTGGACTCAAAGTGAAAGACAAAAAAGGGATGAGTTTGAAAGGATACGAGAGGTCATGCGGCTCCTATTCCTCACAGGAGGAATGACATTAGTTTCTCTCTGCCTGGGCTGTTGTTGGCTGTTTAAAAATTCTCATCATGGTTAATGTACACAATCCCTACCACTCGTCCCCACTGAGTAAGGACACTCATGCAGAGAGGCCAAGGGAATCGGAGGTCGGCTCGCCTTTATTTTGCTCTTCCATCAGAGCAAGCAGTTAATCTTTGCTTAGCCCCAACTTATCTGGGCGCCTGCCACCCCGGCCCTGCCCAGGGAGAAAGGCATCACACGCCTCAGCCCTGTCCCCCCCGCCTCCCCTCCGCTCACTTCTCCTTGGCTGACTGGAGGAGGTGGCTGCAGATTGAATTATTCTCTCCGTTCCATTTCTCCCAAGTTTGCATTCATTTGCGCTGCGCTGTCACTTCTCTTCTGTTGTGTTTGTTTCTTAAGTGGAAGCCATTCAGAGTCTGTCTCAGCTTGTTGCATCATCTCATATCAGCTGTGGCATTGGTCTGCAATAGTGGTTATATAAAAAAGTAACAGGGCTTTTATTGGTGTTAAAGCACATTTGCAGAGGCAAATGCCCAAAGCTGCCTGCTATTTTGCACATGCTCTGTGTGTGTGTGTGTGTGTGTCTTTGTGGGATGTTGGGTTGACTCGCATACATGTGATTCAATCTTGTGTGATGACGTTTACCAGATGCACATTTTGGGGTTAGGATATGGCAGTGGTCACTATTTGAGATTTAGTGTCTGATTTGATTTTGTTAAATTTTTAGGGTAGCAGCTAAGAACAAAACTAAAGATATTCACTTCTGTAAAACAAACGACAGCCCAGAACTCTATATTAGAGAAGCTTTTTATTAATTCACATAATTCATTTTATGAACTTAATTAAAATAACTAATTCGATTCAAATGTTAGATGTGTTGCAAAATGGCATAATGATACATTACAGTCTCTTCTTAGTCTTATGTGGTTGGTGTTTACCAAATGCACATTTTAGGGGAACGATATGGTCATGGTACCCATTTGAGATTAATGGTTTTATTTTCTTTTGTTTCATTTTTAGGGTTGCAGCTCAGAATCACTTGCATTGACATCTTCAAATGTAGTTTTATATCCAAATGTCTAATGATATTCACTTCACCGTCATGTAAAACAGAAAAAACAAGGGCCTAGAACCTTATACTAGAGACCAATTTAATTAACTGCATTGTATTAATTCAAACATTAGATGTGTTGCAAATGGATGCATTCCAGTCTGTGCTCTAAAAATATATTGTACTGTATTTACTTTTATTTTAAAAATGCTGAGGAAACAGTGAAATTCTTGGATCTGAAATTCTGTGCCCCTTTAATTGTTCAGGTAACTCTTTGCATGTGACTAACGAGATACATTTTTATATCAACATGATTAGAAATGTGATATCACTGGTCAGAAATGTATGTTTTTAACCCTCATCAGTACACCTGGGGTCCATCCAGACTCCGGGGGTATATAACTTGCCATAAGTTGGATTTTTCAGTCCCTTTAGGTAGTTGTCACCCATCTAGTTGCCATCACATGAAACAAAGCTTATTTGATTCCAATTAGCTTTGTGGTTTTTCATATAGAAAAATCGTTCGGGGTCCATGCGGACCCCAGCCAGACTGCATCCATCCATTATCTGTACACCACTTAATTGTAATTACAGTCGCGGGGCGCTGGAGTCTATCCCAGCTGACTCGGGGCGACCTGGACAGGTCACCAGTCTGTCACAGGACTACATATAGAGACAAACAATCACACTCACATTCACACCTACGGGCAATTTAGAATCATCAAATAACCTCAGCATATTTTTGGACTGTGGGAAGAAGCCAGAGAACCTGGAAAAAACCCACACATGCACAGGGAGAACATGCAAACTTCATGCAGAAAGATCCCAGGAAGGCCGGGACATAAACCGTGGATCTTCTAGCTGTAAGGTGACAGTGCTAACCACCACACCACTGTGCAGCCCCCAGCCGGACTGTGCATCTTTTATTTATGTATGTTTGTGTTTTGTTGCTCTTGTGATGACTGCTTCAGTTGCATTGTGTTTCATTTCAATTCAGGAGTTCTTAGACTAACATTGTAAGCAATACCTGTCAGTAATCATTAATAGTAATCATCTGAACTATGGCAATCAAAGTTTATTTCTATATCCTTTACAACAGCACAAAGGGTGACTAAAGTGCTTCACAGTGAAAAACAAGAGAATAACTTACAGTAACTTAAAGCAGGACAAACAATCACACTCACACCTGGACCCCAGTGGCAAAGATGGCAGTTTTAATCAAAAGGATCATATATATGCTATTCTACTGCAAACCATTAATGTCTCTTTACTTTGTACCTTCAGAGGTATAATGGGACGTATTAATTCTATTTCCTGCACAGGATTCTGCACCAAAAATCACAAAAATATGAAAATAGTGAAAATGTTTGTGTTATTCTCATTTCATTTACTCTTGAATAAAAACATCATTAGTCACCCAAGTTTTATTATTGCTTTCATGTTTGTATCTACAGACTACACACGTTTTAAGAAAATACATATTGATAGGATACGGACAGGTACAGAAATGTGAACCAGATGAAATACTACTTGGGTCCAGCTGGACCTCAAGTATACGGATTAATAGGTTTTGCCACGTGTCCTGATGAGGGTAAAGAATGTGGTTCAGGGTTAATTTATCCATTTCTTTGTAATTCCAGTAATTTATTCACTGTCTTGCATTAGTATTCTGCCATTAGAGGTATGTATATACAGGCCAGCAATCCTCTACAGATCTTTATCACCTTTCATTCACATAACTGCTCCTACATTCGAGTGAGCCAGTCAAATTTAAAAGGATTTCATCTAAATCTCTTTTCTAACTACCTAGCCCAGACTGTTAAACCTGAAATATGCCACATAAAGGAGGCTAAAGACACTAACTTCCGTCTAACTGTGAGTTTAAAGACTCTTCTTTTAACTCCACTCCGTAAAATAACTGCGTTTTAGTGAATTTAAATACTAAAATTATCTTCGGCAGTCCTCAGGAGGAGTTTTGAGTTCACACTGTCAAACTCCGGTTCACCTGCCTCTCCTCTGCAGCCCGTTGCCCCTCCTCCTCTTCCTCACCCGTGATTTCTGCCCTACTGTCTTGAGCTCTGACAGCCTGTCATAACTCTGTCAGCCTGTTATAGCCTGTCTTAACATAATGACCTAACACTTTTCATGATTGGCAGGTGTTTTTCCTTACAGGCCAGCAAAGTAGGGGCTGGGAGATGTGGTTTGATGCCCAGTTACCTTGTTTCTTGGCTGACTGACAGGTGGCTCCCCAACTACACAGAGAGAGGGGCCCCTTGGTTTGTTTATCGCCCATTTAATTTGTCTTGCGTTTGAAAGGCTATACGGTAGCTGTCGGCTGTAGCTTCGGCTCATTCAGGGGTAGCGGCCAGGGGGATGGGACACTGTCTTCCTCTTCTGGATGAGTGACGGAGGAAAGGCGTAGGAACTGCAGAAGAAGGGAAAGGGGAAGATAGGAGCTTGCCTGGCGGTGGCCGGGGGGGAGGAGAGAGGAGGTGCTGCATGGAGGTTGGCGGGGGGTGTTACGCTTCAGACAGACAGTGGAGGAGAATCTCAAATATTGACCTTGGAAAACCACCTCTGTGATAATAATTATCTCACTCTGTCTCCTTCTTTTTCCTCTCCCCACTTCTACTCTCCTGCCTGTTTCACTGTCTCTCTCCCTTTCTTGGCGTCTCTCTCTGTTTCGTCTGTGTCCTTTGCTCCTGTAATCTTAGCGACCTCAGATAAAAGCAACCTCGCTCTTTTTCTTCTTTTTGATACACATTAATCCCTATCATTGATTACAAACTTACAAGCTCAGGTTCAGCTTATCACAATAAGCCCCTACCATTTGACCCCCCATCCTCCCCAACTGTAAGATTTATGTACTGAATAGCGTGCATTGCATTATCAACTCAACCACGTAGGTTTGCTGTCACAAGTTTTGCATTAAGGGGTTCTTATACCACCCTTCAGAAGTACAGCAAACAACAAATAGTTCCTGCATTACTATGAAACTTGAGGGTTTTTTTCAAATTAATAAGTCTAATAGGTTATAAAAAATCATAAAAATGCTATATGTATTGAATTATCACAGTAATGCTAATTAAACCATAAATAAATATTCAGCTTTTGTTGTTATTTCATTCTTTACAATAAATACTAGCAACGCTTTACTTTATGTCTTTCATATTTCGTATTTGTAGGCATATAAACATTTTATAAAGGGTTTACAAAGCAATGTAAGTTTCAACAACTGTAGCTCTGGCTTTCATAAGTAGAAGGTGAACAAATATTGAATTATAGCGACAGTTAAAGACAAACAATAATATATAGTGTGTTTGTTATCTTCCTTCCTTTTTAGTTCTAAAGAACTGCAGAGGATTTTTTTTCTCAACATTTGCTTCTTGCATTGAGTCTTTCTTTCAGGCTGAGTTTGTGGTAGTTTTGTGAGTATAAAAATGGAGTAGGCTGAAATTTGGAAAAGTGAAAGAAAAAAGACCATATTTGAAAGCACAGCCCTCATGCAGCTCTTCTCTCTGTGTCCTAAACTTCTCACACCAGACCAGGTAGTCCAGCTAACAACCAGCAATCACTTGTGGTTTCACATGGGACTGGAACCCTGTAAAATCTCACTGAAAGTCTTCCATCTAACCCACTGCTGCGCTATGTTCCACCATAACGGACTTTATTGCTCTCCATAATGTCCTACCCGTGTATCTTAGATTGTCATTTATTTGGATATTAATCAGCTTCTATTTATATTTACTTGTTTCATTATTTAGTCATTTAAAGAGAGAGAGTGGCAGGTTGACTGCCGCTTATTGCAAGTTTGTGAGAGACTCCAAACTTTTCGAGTGTTGCTGTAAAGACGGGTTTGGAGTTTCAGTCTGAAGAGGCTCCTTGGCCAGAGGTTCTTCTAAGGAGATCTATTAGTCTCATCTGTAGGAAGCCATTCTTTGAAAGGAATGTCAGACTTCGAGTTTTACATTGAATTAAAAACTTAAACTTACAACCTGTTAAGAACAAGCCAATAGGAAATGGAAGCGAAGACAGTTTGTGTTCACTGTAAAGTTATAAATGAGCTAATTATTCTATGGGAAATAAAGTAGTGACCTTCCTCTCAGCATTGTAATGATGTTATTTTATTATCCATATTGTACACATTATAAAATTTACCAATGAGCCATGTGTTTGTTTGTGTTTCCTTTTTCCTATGCTTTTCCTAAAGCCTGAAAACATAACCAAAATGAGGTGTGGAAGTCTAATTTTCTCTAAAACCACTTAAATCAGAATACACTGTAAAGTTAATATGGTGTTTTTACCCAATGATACCACTAAAATACTGCCTATCCCAGCTTTAATCACAGTGCACACAGAGATAACTGAAATATACCAGGATGAGTATGAACATTTTCATGGCTTTATGGTGGCTGAGCAGTAATTGTAATACTACGAATTAATCTATTGTTGTCACATTAGACCTGACAAAACCTGGGAGGTTTAGGTTCCACCTCTTGCACAGTGCATGCAGGTGTTTGGTGGAAACGTCTAATCTAATACGGACACTGTAATCATGGCCTATATGCATGATAATAACATATTTTAGAGGCCTGGTTCACTTTATCCTTGCTCTGTTTTGAAACCTCGCTGACTGCACTGCCATTTCCGATGACACAGTGGTGCCGCTTCTTAAAGGCAGCCGGGGCAAAGTGTACTAAGTGAAGGCGGAGGAGTACATCTATTCATTTAAATTGGTGCTAATGGCAGACTATTTAAAAGTCAATTAATTGGTAGGGGCCAAATGCACAGTGGCAGTTAATACAGTCACAATGCTGAGTAGTAATTGGATGTGTTGATGGGATGTGCCTGTGTGCGGTAGTGTGTTCCTCTTGTCTGAAACTGGGTGGCCATCTGCTGCACTTCCAAAAAACTCTCAAAAAAAGGATTGTCTGTTGTCCTGGGGATGACCTTTGTCATGAAGCAGAGCATCATGGGAGAGCAGCATAATAGTCTGGATTCAGTTTCTGGCAGATGCCTTGTGAAAATGTTTGTTTTTAATTTTCTTTCGCTCAGTTTTAGCTTTAAATTTGCGCTATTGTTTCTGAAATCAGCTTTTGAGTCTGTATCCCCTTTTTGTTTTTCTCAGTTTGGCATCACCACCACCATCTCCATTCTCTCTCTCACCTTTTCATCCCCGTCCCTCGCTTTATCTTCCCCTCCTCTGCGATGGAGAGAGGGAGAACGGCTGAGATCGATGTTAGGCCTGCGCACACCGAGACCGGCAGCTGGCTGAATCGGAGTGATCGATCAGGCACAGAGCATTTACTCTGCCAGACTGCTGGGCCTTTGTGGATGGAGATTATTTCTAAATTATTACAGGAGGCAGATGCTTGTCAGAGGATGCTCTCTGTCAAGGTTAGACTGCTTCAGTGCTGCCTGGCTCTCTTCTTCTCTATCTGCCTCCATCACACTTTTTGCTTTTTAAATTCATCTACTTTACCTCGTTTTATCTTTCACCATTTTCTTCTTTCCTGCAAAGGGGTTTTTCTGCAATTTTAGATATTTCACATTGCTATTTTATTTTATGTGGGTGTCTTCTTTGTTGTATGTTGTTTCCTTAACAGCAGATATTTTTAGGATGTTACAGGTGAGATAAAAGCTGCGTAGTGTATACCACTAGGGTAATGAGAAACTGAAAATGCCATCTAGAAAATTGACTTCATGCACACAGACAGAATGGGCTACCCCGTATAATCTTTGACCAATGTTAGTCTATAATGACACCGAATATAGCATCAGGCTGCTGTGCGTGTGGAGCTTTTTCGAAAATGAGTTTGTTCTCCTTCTGGAATGATTTAAATACGGTGTTTTCATCCTCTGCCCTTCAACAACACTGATAAACTTTGTGCTGCTGTATGCGTGTGTGCTGTTGAGTGAGCGAATCAGTGCGTGCTTGTGTTTAAAACTGATAATTCAAGTTCGAGACGTCTCTAATATTTGTGTTTCAGCCTATTAGGCTGATTAGATTTGGTAGCGTTCTTGTACGCCCCGGGCCGTACCCCCTTGTCTTCTCGTTCATTTACCCAGAGTTGTGTTTTATTCTCATGGTCAGCATGAATTAGCTCAGTTCTTCTCTCTCACATGACATCATGCTGCCACTGCCATTGGTAATCAACTTACTACTTACTTACATTTTTTTTTGGAAATAAACAAATCAGCTAACATAAAATAAACCTCCTGGAAGCTTTTAATGAAGAAACAATCTGACTGTCATTTCTTTTTATATTTTTACTTCCAGGACAGTCATGTGTCTGTGTTTATCCTCACTTAACAGCAGTAACATTCAAAATCAAATCTTCCATGTGATTTACCCAAATTTCCAAAGAGAGACTGTGTGAATATTCTCAAGAGGATGATAAAAGTTACAAATGGTAATTAAACGAGCATTTCATATGCCTCTCACTTTTGATGCGTCAATGAGCGCCAGTTTATTGAAGGAATTTGCCTCTTCTCTGCTTTTACACAAATCTTAATGTTTGCCACTAAACATGGCAGACAGAGAAAAAGATGATCTGCAGCAACAACATCCTGGATGGATGTGCATGTCAGACTCAATAGCTGGCTGGAAGCCTCGGTGTTTCATTTATTTTTTTTGGGGGGGAGGGGGGATTTCAGTTGTTTAGGCTGGCATTTACTGTAATCATGTATTTGAATAATTTGTTTTCATCTCCTTGTACATCGTTCCCTTTATCAAGCTCAATTTATGTGCAAATTCAGAAAGTTTTAATCAATGAAAAGTGAAAGGAGATGTCTTATTTACATGTTTATTCTGTTGTGTAGCACACTCGGCACTGATGCATCCATTAGTCAGCGAGGTTGTGTTTCTGCTAAGTTACAGCATTTTGCAGCCTCAGTGTGTGATAACAGAACTCTGGACATGCTGTGTGAAGTCTTTGCATTCAACTGCTGCATATTTACGAGTGATAACTACACAAGATGTAGACATGGAAGTTGTTAGAAGGCATTTTTTCTCATAGTGTAACATATTCAGGAATAACAGTAATTCAGGTTCAAGTACTTTTCTTGTTTGATTCTGAATTAGACAGAGAAGGCTCTCATTTCAAACATACTGCATATGAATCATCCATATTTATGCCATCTGTGATAGCAATAAATATATGGACTGACTCCAGCATTTACACTGTGGGATAATTAAATGCAAATGTTTTTGAATGGTACCTTCAAGACCATTTGATATTTTACCAAAAATAAATTAGATAAGATCACATAAAACCAGCCACTATTGTGTATAAGCAGCTATGACAAAACACACTCTCTCCACATCTGACTGAAATGCAAAGAAAGCTCTTTGATTATTGGGGGGGGACAAATCAACATCAGGAGAGTTCAAAAAGAAAACGCAGAATTGAGCTAAAGTATCGTATATATTGTGCAATTACTGGACTTCCAGGTCCAGTGTTACCTATAAAGGTTCCACATGTTTTAATATTCATCTCTCTATTTTCTGTTGTATCTGTTTTTACAAATTGCCTCTCATTGAAGACCTTGCATATAGAATCAGTCGCAGCACTTGTGAATTCTGAGCGTCATCGCTTTGTTGAATATTCAGCAAATCATCTCTTGGCGACTGAGGAGTATAGATTGCAGGAGGACGAGACACAGAAGACTGATCAAACATTTACATTGTTAGCCAGATGTTATTTGCATTAACATATGAAACCTGCTTGCAAGCTAGTTGCTCTCCCCACAAAGAAAATGATGTCCTTCACTTGTTAGAAGGCAGATTGACAGGAAAGTGTGACAGATTATCATTTCAAATTTCATCATTCTGTACCTGCCACCTGAACACGATTATAGATCCATCTCATATTGTTTTTGCTAATGGAAATTTCATGTTCACGTTGGATTTACAAATCACGTCTGAACTAAAAAGACAAGAGAACAATGATGTAGTAAATATAAGAGCATTAATGCTGGATAAATGTTGACTTGAACATGAGTGCATGTACTGTAAGGCCACTGGCTAGTGATTACAGAAACCTCATTTTGTGTTCCTTCACATAGCTCCACAGCACGCTGTAGGTATTTAAATGCCAGGCCACTTAGCTTCATTTCTCTCGAGTAAAAAAAGATCTCCTCTGGGAGCGATAGACAGTATGGTGGGGGGAGAGAAGAAAAGAGGAGCAGAGAAATGGAGGCGAGATGAAGCCTGGATGGGGAGAGAGAGGGTGATGAGAAGAAGGGAAGTGAGGGGGATTAATTGTTCACCCAGGAGAGCGAGATAACATCAGATGTTTAAAAGCCGCCACAACTAATCCTGTCATTTCTTGGACTAGAATAATGAAAATGGAGAAACGATATCTTGTGGAGAACTGGAAACTGAGCTAATCTGTATGCCTGCAACGAGCACATGTTTGTGATTGCTAAATGGTCTACAGATTATAATATATTTCTACTTCCGCAGTATCGTTCTGCAGTGTGACAGTTAAAAAAAACAATGCTTTTATTGGATGTAGCGTTGCTGTTTTTCTTTTTTTCCTCCTTTAGCCGTCATTTTTTGATAAATCATTGCTTAATTGTCAGATATATGGCATCTATCATGAATAGCATAGATGAAGCATTGTATATTCAGACACTGTAAACTGCACAATATGTCTTCAGAGAGGAACATGTCGGTGATTTTGCATATTTTAGTATATTAATTTTAAATAATATAGTATTCCATCATTCCTGATAGTGTCTGATAGTGTCAGACTGTATTATCAGACACCTTTACTGTACCTTTACTGTTACTGTTTTGGCTGGTTTTCACCGATGCAGAAAGTCATTGAATTCAGGAGCAACAGTATATAGTTGGAAAGTAAAAATATGGATAGCAAGAAGACAGCAGTGTCAATTTGAATATTGTAACTTTGATTATTCGGTGCATTTAGAGGTTATTTAACAGCCAAGCCTGCAGTACTGTACATGTCAGAGTATAATGATAAATGTGATGAAACATTTAATGTGATAGAGTACCAGTCTTCTCCATGTGTATGTGGGTAGTTTTTAACTTATAGCCTTAGCTATGCTTTTTGGCTTTTTCATCCGCACACAAATGCAGTTTTAGGTCACTGAAAACAGACGTTTTAGAAAACTCCTTCCAGAGTGGAGATTTTCATCCTCTTATCAGTCACTATGTGTCCTTCTCTGATTCATCACACCCCTATTGCATGATTCTACAACCAAGCAACAAACCCTCTGCCTGTAAACCCTGGTTATGCACACCAGCATGCACACACCTGATGTACATGAACGGTGATACGATGCACATTTTCAGGCATGTTAGTGTGAAAGGAGATTATTTCTGAAATGATTCTGAAATTGCTCAACTTGACGAGGATCATATTTATTTTAAAACACTGTTTAAAAATGAAAATGTACTGGTGTGGACATGAAGCCTGAAGCAAGTTTAAAGTCTCAAAGTTCATTCTGCACAGTAATGAATGCAAACCGAGTTGATTCCATATTGAAATAACTGCAAACTGGTGGTTGCCCTGAAGGTAGAAAATCAATCCAAAAACATATGGTGTGCTTTTGAAAGCATCTGCAGCAACGTATAGAATCAGTCATAGCAGGTGAGCCAAAGCATGCAACACTGTCTGAATTGTCCTTTTAAATCGTGCTAGAGTTCACTCTTGATGCTCTCTGTATGGGACCAGCTCTCTGCCCTATTTCTTTCTATTTGCTCTTCTATCCAAGTAGCTGTCTCTTCCTCTGTGACCCACACCTGCCGTTCCCTCCATCATGCCTTCCACCCCTTTGGTCCCGCAGCACTCCCTTTCCTCCCCTGTCATATCTGTCATAGACGTTCAGTCGCTGGTGTTGCTCTAGGCTTCAAATTTAATTTGGTTTCAATCTGCTGTAATTGCTTTGAGAGACGGCCGTGTCTGCATGTTTTTCCTCTCTTATGTCTGCTGGAATACTGGATAGGGTATGAATAGCGTGTGTGTAGCGCGTGTGTGTGTGTGTGTGTGTGTGTGCGTGGATGGGTATGACTGAAGGTGTGTGCTCATGTGTGCGCATGTGTGTAAATCCTGAACAATTGACTGGCCACACACTGTCAGTGATACACTTTGTCAAACACCAACTGTTGTCACTGGGCTCTCTGGCACTTTGACAGCGGTTTTGTCAGACACCGTGCACTTTCTCTTTGAAGCAATAAGGACGGAGGAGAGGGTGCAAGGTAAATCTGCAAGAAATCACTGAATATATATTTTTGGTAACACGTCGTGACCTTTTAGTTGAATAATAAAGGCCCTTTTTAAGTCATGAATGTGAATTTCTTTCACGAAACTATCAGCAGTCTTCAAGTAGAGGTGAGGTTGATTGAGTGAAGGGCAAAAATGGACATCAAAAATAACCGGTTTGCCCTTGAACTGCAGACAGGGCTGTGGAGGGGGAGAGGTGAAGGGAAGGGGCGCTAAGCTGATAGACTGAGATAATATTGGTATGGCTCTGAGCAAAAAAATCAACTGCCTTTCTTCCTCTTGTGGTGTTTCTACACCCTTCTGACATTTTATTTGTCCTGACCATCACTAAAGGCCGAAATATTCTATGGTGTCGATGCGATGCAGAGCACAGCTGCCTGTTGTAGGTATCTCTGGTGACTTTGCATTATTGTTGCCCTTTTGCTTTTGAATCTGCCATGGAAAAGACAGAAGCCACAGTGGAGATTATAGTGGAGGGAAACTGCGTCCTGTTGCATTAACATTCATTGGCAGTGTTTATAAGCACGTGCATTGTTCACCATATTGAAAGGACCCTTTACCCTTTCCTTCAATCAGTCAGCATTGGACTTATGCATTGTCGCTGAGGGGCAACACGCCGTTGGCTCAGTGGAGTTCAGCACGCAAACACGTCTTCATAGCCTCTGCGTGGGTTGAATTCCCATAGTCCTTCACTCTGCAGAGAACTCCACAAACGCACACCAGTGTAACACCTTAAATCTACCACAGGTCACTCTTCTGCAGTCTTTTCAGCTCCACACCTTTATGGTTACATGTGACAAACTGAAGACTGGAAAAATATGACAGAAAACATTATAATATTTAGAATTCAATATGAATTTCCCAAACACTACGACCAAAATGGTCTCTGTTTTCCTATTTGTTTCAGCAATACACAACTGGCTGTTTCCGATCAAGCTGAGCAGGCAGCGTATTCACCAGAGAAAGGGCACAGAGAATACAGATGTGTGTATAAGTGATTGCTCGTTGATTAGTGAGGGCTCATTTGATTTGATTGCAAGTGTACAGTATTCACATACATCTGAGCGGTGTTTGTGTCGATTTGATGTATGTGACCAGTGGTGATTGAAAGCGAGTCTTCTAAACAATCGCGGTTGGCTTTCATTCAGCGGTTTCGTATGCTGCTGTTGTTTTCCTACTCATTCTGTATGTTTGTGTGTTTTCACATTATGTGTGTAATTTGGCATCTGTGGAGTTTTTGTAGAAAAATGTGTCACAAATAGCAGACTGTGGAAACACAGAGCGGCGGTGTACAGCTCTAAGTGTTGTTGTTGTGTTTGTGTCGCAGTGTGCTTGCATATATCAATCTCCCCTCTGATCAAGGAAACATTTGCCGTGCATCCTGATGCTGCTCCTCCCCGCTCAGCTTTATGAGGAGGTGGACGAAACAAGCAGGTCCTCCATGCACCTGCTAACAGATGTATTGCCTGAAAGAGCAGTCATGTGCTCAGTTTCTTTCTAGTGGAATGTCACCGGGCCTCTTCTGTTTGATTTATTTATTTTATTTATCACTTGTTCCAGACAATGGGTATGCAATTTTCTCCTTCTCAGTCACCTGCAAGGTTGAGGCTGGAGAAACATGACTAAATCTATTTATTTTTCATTTTTCTAAATGTCACTTTTAGGCCCCCTTCCGTCTCTTAGTCCATCTCTCACTCACTGTTGTCTGCTTGATGCCAGTAACAGCAGGAAGGGCTGGGCATGTCTGTGACTATCTGTCAAACAATGGACAGTGAGACCAAGCAGCCAGACGCTGGCATGTCACTGAGCCGATCCTGGCCCCATCAACACACCGCTCTGCCTGCACGCTCACCCTGAGCCCCCTGCTGGCCTCTGCATGTAGGACTCCTGGCTACCTGTGAGCAGTCAAGGCTGCACATCTGTGCAATATTGACTCACTACAGTGTTCTTGCACTGACCTTGTTTGAACTTTGCATATAATTTAAATGATGTGTGCATCGTGAATATGGAAATTTTTTCATGCGTGTGTCCGATGTAGATGGAACTGTTTGTAGCATTTGTCCCATAGGAGGTTTATTTGAATTTACAGTGATAGCATCTCCAGTGAATGATAATGTGCACTACAATGGTCTTTGGCCCCGTTCTGTGCAATGATGAGTCTGCCACTTAGCTTCAAAGGCTCTGCTGTTTAATGAGTGAAATGCATATTATTTTGAGTGGAGTATCTCAAATGAAACCAAAATCATCCCAATTAAAAGAGAATTAGTTTTTTAGTGAGAATTGTTTTTATGGAGATACTTCAGCAGTCAGTAATATATTAAATTAGCTCATTTGCTCCTGTGACACTGCTTCTAACATAATCGTATTTTGATTCTATCCATATTATAAACTTAAAAGCGCACCGATTAGTACACAAGAGCTTATGATCAAGGTCGATTACTTTCAATGTAGCTCTGAAGAACCATTATGAGGGAGTTTAGCTGCTGCAGACTACAATGCTGATTCTGTATTGTTCCAAAGTAAAGACAGCTGCCTTTTTTTGTCTCAGTGAACTACACAGAAGCTTCAGCACAATGCTGGCAGTCTTCTGTGGAAATATGGTGTTTCTGTGGCTCTGTGTGGAGTGTGGAAAAGCTGCTGTTTGATTCTGAAAAGCTGGTGAGTTGCTGCTGCTGTGGGTAGGTGACAGTTCACGTCTCCCGGATTTTCAGTCTCTGTGGAAACGGCAACGTGGAGTTGGGAATGTGCTGCCATGAGTGGGGCAATGCAAAAGAAAGTGTGAACATTTCCGTTGTGGTGGGGGAAGATTATGGGAGAGAAACAAAGGCAGGGATTATCTGAGCACATGCTACAATAGCACTACACACACTGCCTCTGCAAACGGGCCTGCCACAGGGTGCTTTGGATCACAGAACAAAGACAGGGTCTCCCACCCATCCATGCAGATCCTCTGTCAGAGTTAGCTAATAAGGACTACAATACCCAGCTGCCAGTATCAAACCAGCCAGGGACCTGGAATTAAGGGTCATTATTTCGCCTCATTATGGACTTTTACATTGTTTGGCGACTATGAAGAGGAGAGTCTTTTATTATCAGTTTCGTCAGTGCAGCACTTTGTGTCTGGATCTTGAAATTTGATGGTCTCTCTTTTCAGTCACTCCACCGATTGTGTAATAACTCGAGCAGTAAAAACACGCCATAAGTTTTCAAGCTTCTTCCCATTTCATCATATGTTGCTGCACTCTGGGAAGTCAATTAAACTGTTTTGAAGTTGGTTTGTGACTGTGTTGTTGGAATTAATACGGTGTTAGAGGAGGGAGAAAGTTTTGGGGGCAGTAAACTGAGACAGATGGAGAGAAATGGAGTACAGCATATGATGGCAGGATATAACAGCAGAGCGAGGAGGAGAGATAAAAGGATGGTGCTAGAATGAAAGATGGTGGCGGCGGTGGGGGATGGTGGCGGTAAGGGTGCGAGGCGAACTGAAAGTGAGTTTGTCTGTGATGTTTTAAAATTCTGGAGTGGAAAGTCCCTCCATCTGTTATTGTGGGACGGTTCTGACTCAGTGATTTCTATGATTGGCCTTAATCCCGGCCGAGTGGAGAAGACAGAATGAAGAGCTTAAAGCAGACTGCTCTCACTCTGACAGGCTCCACTGGCTGCTGCTGCTGCTGGCGCTCATTGGTATCCTCAGTCTGCTGCCCCCTAATGGACCAACTGCTGCATGACATTGCTGCTCTCTGCACTACTACAGCACACTGAGCTGCTTTTAAGGCCACGACACAGTATTGAGTTCTTGATGTGACAAGAATTTGTCAGCAGCCATGACACACAGCGGTTTTCACTCAAATTTTAATGCTCCTTGCAGTGTGTATGATAATTATGTCCTCATACGGCCTCACGGAAACAATGCTGCCCACAGATGTCATGTCCTTTGAACTGCCTCGAGCGATACATGCCACTGCTGATGACTCTTCCCGATCATGCGTGTGTCAGTAGACACAGAGATGCTCTTTCTCGTGATGCTGCAGCCAGATATTTAATTCAACATTGTGGAAAGGACCCTCAAGAAAACGGTTCTATATTTAGACGTCTTTTTTTTTTCAAAGAGCTTAGTGGCTTGCCGTTTGACTGTCACCGTTCACAGCAGCCAATCGTTGCAGAATTTACAAAGGGTCTTTCCTTACTGTATTAGTCGCTCTGAGAAGGTTTAGTGACCTCAGCAGAGTCATTTCACAGTCTTTTGGTCCCCAAGGTGACTTAAGTGTTGCCAGAAACCGAAGCTAAGGGGGTCGTTTGGAACATGTTGAGTACCTTATTCAAAGCTGCAATCACATGTACAGTCCATGTCGTGTTTTCTCAAGTGCCCTCTCACTCAAACACACACATTGTCGGTCTGTTTTGGAGAGTCCCTCCAGATCACACAGACGACAATGTGGTGTATCGAGTGCCCTTTAAGTTAATGCTCAGTGGAAGGGCCTAACAGGCTACAGCAATCACACAAGCGGCCCAGTGTCGAGTTGGTGCTCACCACAGCATGACGCTGTCCGTCCCTGGTGTGCTGTCATTCCCTTAGAAATAACATGACTTTGAGTGATTAAACTGCTCCCCTCTGGAACAGAGCAAACTGAAGAGTTATAAATATTAAAGATCCTAATCGTCTCATGCTGAGCTTTTCCTTGTTTTGCTCAGTCCTGTCTTCGTGCTCTGTGAGTTCACAGCGAGGGAGCACGGCTTTTCACCCACGGGGTTCTTCGACAGCAGAGGCATCACCAGGCTGCTGCAGCCTCCGCTTTGGCTGTTTGTACAATTATACTGTCACCTGCACTATTATGTACTGTATTTGCATACATGACAGGTTCCACTGTGGGTCGTTTAAGTCTGCGGACGTTGTACACGCACTTCACATGCCACTATCCATTACAGAGTTGTGCTTATGGCTCCTGACCTTGCTTGAAGGCTGGATGACAAATGGCCCGACATGTGATGCATTTTGTGTCAAGGTTACAATGGCAAAAACATTAGAGCTTCACGCTCATGTTGTTGACTCTCCTGGTGTATTTGTGCCTGTATGCTGTGGTGTTATTTTCTGTGTTGTGTGGGCCTGTACTGAGCTTATCTGTGCTGTACTGTGCTGATCTCACTATGCTCATCCAGTGCTCTAAGCTGCTTGGGCTCCAGCCACCAGCATAGATGATATATCCCTGCCCCCCTCCTTCCCACATCTCTCACTCTGATTCATTGGCTGTTTGTTTTGCCCATCCATCTGGGCCAACACAGAGGAAGGAAAGACACATGAAGACACATGGCTGTTTTGGAGCATGGGGACTGCATTAAGCTGCTCGGGAAGAGATAGGGTCCCAGAGAAATGGTGTGGCCTATCGACTGGAGAGGAAGGAAGAATACCAGGAGAGAGGGAGCTGGAGAAACACAGAACTGAAAAAAAAAAAAAGATGTGTCGGCCACTCAAGGGGAGAGAAATGGATTCTCTGAAGGGACAAAGTAGAGATCCTTACTGACAGATGAAATCCTGAAGAAGGGACTGAGCCAAAGGGATCAAAGGTTAGCAAGATAACAGATCATGGAATAGGGTGGAGAAAGAAAGGATGGATACTATTGAGCAAATGCAACTTATTTATCCTCAAAAAGAACTTTGACTACAGTAACAAAACACATTCATATACAGCTGTTGTGACAGAGAGTGAAATCATATGGCTTTAATTTCCAGACCTGACAACACAGGGAGATTATTGTTTAACCGCTCTGTTTATCCCAGATTGAAAAATGAAGTGTTGATAGTTTTGCTGAGAGATTACCACTGTGGTGGTGCCCTTTAGCTAAGCTGACCCTCTCTAACACAAAGCCGCACAATTACTGTCTTTTCTAATGGACTCTTTGGTAATAATTCCAACGAGCTAATTAGATCCTTATTTCGTTGTTTCAGTCGCCTATTGTCTCATTAGGAAATGAGTGAAATCTTGTCCTTATTTAAGGCTTGTTCAGGTGATTAAAATCATGATGCAACTGCATACACTCACAAAAGACGAAGTGATCCCGATTTTCCGATATTCATTTCATTTGATATCCACAGATGAGGTTAGTGATATTACATTATATACATACTTTGAGCCATTATGCTGTAATGACATCCCAATGTGGCGTCACTAGGAGCTTGATATTCTGTGCCTGCTGTGTGCACTGAGATGAGGTGGAGCTGATGTGTTTCCATGTGGCTGCAAGTAGGAGTGTCTGCTGAGATGAGGTGGGCGGGTCCCTTGATAGAAATAGAACAGCTTCCAGTATAATGAGAATTTACTTCTTGAGTGTTTTTGTTTGATAAAGAGCCTCTCATGGTAGGGGGACAGATTCCACAAATGAATGAGCGCTCACTGTAGCAGGGTTCTAAATAGGGTTCGTAATTTTAGAGCCTCAGGACTTGGTGAATGATCACACTATTCTGTGACAAAAATAAGATCGCCCCCTAGAGGCCTGGGAAAACCTAGATACTGAGGCACAAGAGGGAGGGAGGGAGTGAGGGAGGGAGTGAGGGAGGCAGGGTGAGAACTGCTGTAGGGAAGGAGAGAGATTCCAAGGCTTCACCATATTTGTCACTTGGATGACTTCCTATATGCGAAGCCTGCATACAGTAAGCTTCTTCAGGGATGAGCCACATCATGTTGAATAATATTAGACTCCTAAAGTTCAACATCCCTGAGTAGCTGTGCTTTTAACTAGTTCGAGATGACAGTTATTATTACATATACAACATAATAACACAAAATGTCAGTAAGACAACTTGTTTACCTTGTTAACTTGTCCATATTAAGGATGGCCCATATTGGGATTTTGCTCCCAATCAAGTGCGAGTCTTTTAATATTTCTCTTGATACCATCTTTTATTGGTACGCTTCAGGTATTGTAGATTAGCTGTAGTGTGTGGTTGCACTACCAAGTGGAGCTTCTCGCTGTTTAGTCCTGTAGTGACCAGAGGATGTGTGCAGTTCCATGTTGGCAAGCACTGCAAGAGTTTAACTGGTAAAGGAGCACCATGACAAAGTCTAATAGGACACTTAAAGACCACCAATCAGAGCACATGTCAAGTCAAGCTGTGATCAACAACGATAGTGTTCCTACATCCCAGTGACACATGTTAAAGGTGTCTCTGCAACATCTGTTCATGTGTCTGTGCTTCAAAACAGCAATATTAGCACAGGACAGATGTCCATTGTGTGCAATTTGTATCTGAAATTAATTACTTTTTAATTGATGATGCTGCATTTACTGAGAAAATGATTCAAATAATGAACACCTCTGTAACAGCAGTGGCAAAGAAAGACTCACACTAGGTTTGTGCTGATGTGGATCAATTACATATCGCCTTAATTGGAACCCTCCTGATCCTAGGATCCAACATCTCTAGTTCATATGTGCCTTTTTATACGTGAGAAGACACATCATGAGCGACGTAAGGAGTCAGCCATGTCATGCATTTCCACCTTAGAAGTGCAGTGTACCAATCAAAACCAGTCTCAAAAACAGTTTCAGATTGCCAGGGTTTCATATTTAACAAACAACAATCCAGTCAACTTGCAGCATGTTGTTCACTCCATAAAATAATTCTTCTTTAGAATTGCTTGCCAGTTCAAACACCTGTATGGTTGAATCCCTCCAATATAAGAACTTGCAATTGTATAATGTAGAGCAGTTTTACAGTGATCGTGCAAGGTCACAGGTGAGCTGATGTGCTTGAGTTGCAGCGAGGGGCAGAGAGTTGCATGGAGTGAGATCACATCCTAAAGGAAGGAAGCAAGAAATACGCCTCTTGTCTGTGCGGATTGTAAACGTTCGTGGATATAGACAGTGAAAAAGACTAATAAGGAATAAGTGTGTTGTACCAAGGTGCTAGAGCTTCAAAACTGACACGTGCAGTCAGATAAAAACACACATATCAGTGTTGAGGTCACTGCCAGGGAAAAGTGCACACAGCTGACACACAGCTAACCTGCAAATGTCTAAATCAATCAGTGTAAGTTTGTCGTGGTGAAGATCCTCCTCAGTAGCACTGACAAGTAAATAACATGTGCTGTAGTTACTAGCATAATTTTTCTTAATACACTTACAGGATTAGCAAATTTGCACAAACGTGGTCTTCAAATTCCCTTGTTTTAAATTTGTATTTAATGATATTTAATAACAAAATATCCCATCTGCTGATTCTGAATTAAGAGATTATTTTTTTTTTTTTTTTTTAGCACAAATGGTAATAAAGATGCCTCCATTGCAAGTTTCAAAACAAACTGTTTTCAATTAAGGTAGTTCTTGTGGTGCTATAGTGTCATTTAGACAAACTCTTTAAAGAGGACAGCTGTTTTTGACTTTGCTGCTGCCTGATCACCTGAATTACACAGTTCATTTTTCAGCTACACTGGCTTTTGTAGGGAACGAGGTCAAATCCCCATCTTTCTGTCTGTTCGTCTGTCTCACACAAACACACACAAATCAATGTCCTATTGACTTCTGATACTTACACTTGCGCTGTTTTTGTGTTTCCTTGCAGAAACTGGCCAGGGAGGCAGAGCTGCTTCAGAAGGACCATATATGGCAAGACGGTGTGACGGTAAAGTAGGACACCCGCTCCTCTCCCTCCTTCCCAAGACTACTTCTGTCTTTTTTCCCCTTTTCTTTTCTAGGCAAACTGGTTTATCTTCCTGTCATCTGCCCATTCCCGTATGTTGTCCAGTTTCCCCGCTATTTAACAATTTTTACTTGTAACCCTTTAATGACAATGTGATCAGCATCACAGAGACAATGTAGTAAATAACGCAAAAGCCATACACACAAAAACAGTCCTACTTGTATCCGTGCACACGACAAATTACTTACCCCTGAGGATGTTATTTTTGTGGTCTTCAGTATTATCTTGGAGCTTTCAGTCTGTTTTGTTTCACAGGTCATAGCAACTTGAACGCTGCATTGTGTTCTCTTGCAGGTGACCTTTAAAACACTTGAGATCCACTCTTGAAATCTAAAAGAGGAGAAACGATATTACTCCCGTTTGTGTGTTTGTGAGCCTGTGTGCTCTACTGACTCTCAAATTTGCCAACATTCAAATACCCCACAAAAATGCATGCATATTAATGCGCACACACACACACACACACACACACACACGTGCGTACAGATGTATAAGCATATAGCCTCACCAAACACGTGCGCATTCCCTACTGTCATATCCTCTGTCTCCAGGGAGACAAGCTCGCTGTCATGGTACACTTCCCACAAATGGATTCTTAACCCCACGCCTCCTAGGGGATATTTGAGAAAAGGCTTTAACTGATTTAAAACGAATAATTATGAGCCGTACTTCCCTGCAAAGTCCATTTTTATTCATGGTTGCTTACACTCTGAGGCAGTGGTCTTGGGGTGGCTGGGCTTCAGCCCCTCTCCTCCCACCTTGCTGGTCTGAGGAAGGAGCTGCAGTGCGGTTGTCCCTTCATCTTAGACCCGAGGGGGGTTGACGCCTGCTTCTCCCCGCTCGGCTCCGATACACCTCAGTCGGATGTGTAGCCATGCAGGAAGTGGAGCCTGGGTCACAGTGACCACACACAGCACACCTGTTCATAAGTAGCTGCATCCAATATGGCATCAATACCTCCTCAAGAGGAAAAGCCAGCACTCTCTTTAATCCACCCCTCCTCCAACAAAACCCCGCTGTCCCTCTGTCTCTGCTCTTTCCTCCTGTGTTTCCACCTCTTTTTCTGTCCAGGCACAAGCCTCATCCCCACCCTCGTGCCCTTCGATCACATTCATATACCTTTTTTTTGTTATCTGTGTGTGTCAGGCATGAAAACAGAATATACCATATTGTTGCAAATACTGCAAATGAATCCTAATAGTGGTTCTCTGTTAATAATGTCTCGAGCTGATTTCATTTGCCTTTATAATTAGGCCAGGTAATAAATCTCAGCAGGGGTAAGTGTGAAACCATTAAAAAATATCACAAAGAGGAGGTGGTGGTGGTGGTGGGTAGATATGCCACATGCTTGCAGGAAGATATTTTTTTCTTGTTTGTAGATTTTGTGCTTTCCTAATTTCTCTTTGGGTGAACACTCTGCTGACTGACACTGTAATTAGATTAGGGCTGCATGCTCTTTGGGCATATTAGGAGGAATGCGTCGCATCTTAAACTAGCGGGTGGAGCAGTCTGTCAAATGAAGAGAAAAGGTGTTTACGCATGAGAGACGGTGCGTTTTGATAGAATTTGTGCGTGCGCGTGTGTTTGCGCGCATGCTCGAAAAGCATAATGTGGTTGTTTGCGTTTATCGGTGAGCCGGTACTTATTTGTATGTGTTTACTAACGGCAGGTTCTGTACCTGGCCCAGCCCATCTGCTCGCCTCACCAAACCAGTGACATCATAGAAACTCAATGACACGCCTGTTCCTCATAGCGGCTGCCATCGCAGCTGTTACCGTAGCGATGGGAAGACCACACTCTTTCTCTCTCTCACGCACACATTCAGGCATTTTCCTGGAGTGACTGCAGAGCCAGCGTCTGACCATCCTGACTGCTGGACATTATGGATGTCAAGATGTTGATCGTAACAACTGTTGAGATAGTCGTTCAGGGTTTTAAAACCATTGGAATGAAATGGTGTGTGAAATAGACATTAAAGTGTTGGATTGCCGCTGATTTCTCAAGGTCAGGTGCCCGTCCCTCTGTGACACTCGACTATTGTGCTGGCAACAGAGTCATCCCAAGGCAGCACAGTCATTTCACCGCTTTTTTGCAATTCTCTTAGGGACAAAAGAGAAGCAGCAACTTTGGAGCCAAATATCACAACTCTTCTTTGTTTGGTAAAAATGAAAACTGGCAGCCGAAGCGAAGACCATCAGCCTCTGACTCAGTCCTAATTTTTGTATTTCAAAATCAAGTCATGAAACAATGCTGGGTCCCACTGCTTTGACCACAGCCTCATGCGGTGTTTGGGATGCCATTTAAATGTTTTTCTGTAGAGAAAGGCATTTCTCTGAGTGATATGTTTACCTTGGTGTTTGCCAGTTCAAAGTAGTTGCAGAAATGCTTTGTTGCTTTTAATGTTTTCTCTCCCAGCACACCACCAAACACAGTACCAGTAAATGCAACTTTAAGCTGAATTTACAGTGGCAGGATTCACAGAGCATCTTGGCTTAACACTAAAGTTTTAATGCACAAACACATTTAGACATTTAAAACACAATGAGGTGAAAATGTATTCCATCACATAAAAGAAGCAAAATTTACTGAATGGAAAATAAAATTTATGGCTCCAAAGAAATTCCTAGTTGACTAATGTTGAATTCTTCAGCTAATTTATTAGCTGATAAACTGATGAGTTTCTTGTATTCATTTTAATACACTGGCACAGAATAAGCTTTGGCCAACTAAAGAGCCAATCACTTTCATGGAAATTACTTAGGTGCCAAAAATGTTCGTCTTCTAGTGACCATCTATGAGACCATTTTAAACAAATATACCCCTAAAAACCAAGATTTTAGGAACCATTTTTTAAAATTGACGTATAACTATATTAACACAAATGTGATTTCCATTTAAAACATGACTGCTGCTACGTTACTCCCAGCATCCACACTGCTGCATTTTAGTCTGAACAAGCTCAAACTGAGACTTTTGGAAACGATGGTCCACCAGCCATGTTTTCTTGGTAACTTGGTTTCACCCATATCCAAACAACTAACCGAATGCCTTCCTTTTGTTCGGCTTTGTAGAAGAAATCTGTGAAGTCGCAGAGCTTCCACTGTGTCTATTTGTCTCTTCCATTTTTTATTACAGACATACATGAGCTCGTTTTAATCTCTTCTGTCAAGTCGTTATGACCAGTTAGGGTTTATGGGAAATGTTGGTGCTGGTGAATAAACAGCAATATAAGGTCATTTTTCAAAACACAACCGTCCTTATCTAGACTCATGAAGTGAGCCATAAGATACATGATGAGAAAGGTTGAATTACCAGCATGTGCAAGGTTTTCTTACTTGTGGAGCAAAACCTTGAAGTTCCTGATTCATATCAACTCTGTACATGATAAAAGGGCTTGGTGACATCTGTAATGTCTTTATAGATGCAGTAGCTTAAAATGAATTCTGACCACTAAAGATGTATCAGGAGATATGTTGCATTACTGCTGTGACTGATCTCAATGTAATGACTCAATAACACAGCATATGTATCTAATGGAATCGCTGTGTGTCAGTGAGCCACCATTAAATGTATGTTAAAAGATGAGCTTGGCCTAGTTTATCTCAGGTCATGTCTGGTTTGTCATGCGTGGATTCAGAGGAAATGACTAATGCTTAAAATTGGATGCATTTTAATAGTGAGGCTGTGGTTAACAAATGTTTTCACAAAGACAGCAGGATCAAAATTCCAACATTTATGTATTCATCAGCACTACTACTCCCCCTGTGGACAGACATGCATTATTTAACAGTTGTATTACAGTTATGTAAATGTTTATTTTTTCTGAATCGCGTAACTGTGACTTCTTCAATGTGTGAGTTTACAAAGTCTGGATTGAATAAGAATCCTTTGGAAACTTTAAAGCACCTATAATTAGGTCTGGGAGATAAAACAATAGACTACTGTGCCACGATAGACACTCAATACAATAACACAACTGTTAGAAAGATACTGCTTTATTGTTTCACTTGAATGCATCAGAGGCAAACCACCATGAAAAACAAAAAGAAAAACTCAAAGTTCAGTTCTGTGCCCTTATCCTGTTTTTTATGCTTTGATGTTGTCTCCGCTTTAAAATTACAGCCAACCTTGATAAATTGTCTAAAGTGGTTATATTCAAAATACACACTTTTTCATGGCATTTAATAAAACAGGTGATCTAAAAATTAATACAAATTGATATAGACCTATTTTTTTTAAAAGTTCGACTTTCCAGCTACATAGCCCATCCCTATCTACAATCAATGTTTTTACATGATGGATAACATAACTACTACTACTTGCATGTTTAAGTAAGCTTGTTGCAATGAATCCACAAAGTAGCACCCCACTCTGCAGGCCCACCTCACCCTGTGCCTTTCATTCCATTGTTTTGGATTTCTATACCAGCCTAACCTTCTTATGTCCACATCTTCAGTGTCGGTTTTCAGAGCAAGTAGCCGATTTAATTGAAAAAAGCCCTAAAACTCACTGTATCCACCTTGTCCACCTGTACAGCAGCAGCAAATCGGAAACAGACAAGGTCAGTAATGAGCTGGTGAACATTGCGGTATAGTGGAACATAGGAAGACCTAATGGAAACCAAAAACAGTTGAATGCTGAACTCATCAGGTGGTCAGAGAAGCAGCTCCAAAGGAATGATGATTTTCCTGTGTGTGTGCTGGAGGTTTGCCATATCAGCTTGAACAATGCTCATATTGTGTTCCCAGCTTGTTTCAGCGAGCTATAAAATCAGTTACTGTCGGCTTAAAGATGCATTTCACAGAGCTGCTATTGACCCCATTCAATGATGAAGATAAGGTTGGACAAACTAGAGAGACTTAAAAATGGCAACAACTACTTTTTGTGGGACTCAGCAAGTTGGCAACTTTGTAAAATGATTCCAAAACTCAGCTACCCTGCTAAATTTACAAAATGAAAAATTGTCTCCGGTTAAAATCACTTTCAGACTAATGATATAATCAGCAATATATTATTAACGGCATTATTGTCAGCCACTCGTAGAGGCTGCTGCTGATGACCACTGCTGCATGTCTGGAGAAGGGCTGACATGAAGGGCATCACATTGGAACCGAGACACTAGATTGGAAGAAAGAAAGGGCAGAGATTGTGGAGATTGGAGGAAGACATGTCCTTTCATTCAGATCGTGATGTGGCAGCTGCTGTACGTTTGAAATGCATTAGTGCTAATAGCTGTGCCATTAGGAGAGAGAGAGCCACTCCGTTGATGGGTTGCCATGATGAAACCAGGGAGAGGAGGGTGACAAAGAGGGGGGAGAGAGAGGTGTAAGTGAGGAAGCAAGTGAGAGAGGGAAGAAGGTATAAGAGACGGAGAAAACGGGGAAACAGAGATGGAACCATCTTCCAGGCCATTTACTGCAATCATCACTGTCTAATCAATCAAGCCTTTCATCATAGGACAACACAATCTCTCCTTTTCTTTCTCTTCTCCTCTCTCTGCCTCTGTCTCTTCATCTCCACTCAGCCACCCACTCTCATACATAACACAGTGGTATTCATGTGACCTCTTTCCCGCTCTCTTCACATGTATACCGATCTGCCACAAACATTCAAACCACTGACGGTGAATAATATTGATCATCTCGTCACAAGGCAATGGGAACCCTTCTGGACTGGCATTCATGTGGATGTTACTTTAACACATACCGCCCACCTAAACACCATTGTAGACCAAGTACAACCCACCCATGGCAACAGCACTTCCTGACTGCCGGCATCATCTTCCAACAGGGCAATGCATCATTCCGTTGAACCACTGATCTCCCGTGCCGAAGTCAGGGGTGTTGGTCGCTGAGCTATCCACACTAAGAAAACAAAGCTCAGGAGTGCCTTGAGGAACACGACAAAAAGCTCTAGTGTTGACTGGCAACCAAACTTCCCAGATGCTAATTTGCTCAAACTGGAACAAGCCTGTTTCATTTATTCCCCACCTCACAACCCACAGGATCCACAAGAGCCACTTGCCAACGACAGAGACGATATTCAGCAGGTGGTTTTAATGTTGTGCTTCATCTTTGTATCTTCATCAGTACCTTTTTAAAACCCACAAATAATATTCACTCAATAGCTACTGCAGCCTACAGTGTTCACCCCACCTAGTTCTTGTAGTCTTTGGTGGCGTCTATCATCCTTTAGCAGTTCTTTAAGTTTGATGCTTCTCATGTTCTCTTATATTTTAGCAGGGATCAATAGAAGCTATATTTAGCCATTATTTCAGGCATATTAGCTGCCCTAAAGTCACAATAGGTCCCTTCAGAGGTGTGACGTGACCTGAAGTGCTGGGAGCGAGAGTTGCTAGGGTTTGTTCACTTGACCAAGTTCGGCTCCTTTCATAATGCCTCTATTTGAGATAATTGGCCCTTCAGAGGAAATGAGTGAGAATCATTGTGGCAACTCTCAGCCCAGCCCTCGAAGCTACCAGCTCCATTAGCCACAGAATACATTAGTCTTATGATGGCTGCCTTGGACAGATTCAAATTCAGATTCTGGTAAAATAGACAGAAATGAAAGGATGCCTCACTCTGGCTTTGTTTTAGCTCTCTGCTCTGCTGTCCACATGGTAACTTTATACTTTTACTGTTGCTACGGCTAGATTGTACCATTATTTCCTTTTCTTTGGTTGTCTGAAAATGTTGCCAAACACCTGTTTTCATCTCTCATTGTCTCTGATAAAACAGGGAGAAATGGCATTCTCCAGGCACATGCTTTGTAATATTTGGTAGCAAATCTCTCCCTGGCACATTTTGACATTTTTTATGCTCCCTCCTGCCATTATACAAAATAAACCGATCAGAGATTATGTTCATCTGAACCTTTGTAATTCTTCTAAATAGTAAACAATATTCATCCTCCAATTCTGATGGATTTTGCTATTGGATAATGTAATAATTAGCAAGCTAGTGGTGTTTTATCTGGAAGTGATGGGTGCTGCTTTTCTGCTCTACACTGACTATCATGTTGTTCTGATTTTGCCAGCACTGTGTACCCTGAGCTGCATATTCATTCCTCATTTCAACAGTCAGATGCAGACATCCTTCTAAAAAAAAAATGATTTTGCTAACCATCTTGTGCCGGCACAACCAAAACTCAAAAGGATCTCGGTGGCAGAGGCCTGAGGTGGAGGAGGAGGTTGGAATACAGCCATCCGGGCTGTTTTTAAATGCGCAGTGCTTATTTCAAACACTGATAAGCATAGCCACATTGTATAATCACAAAAACCTGCATCTATTTTCATTGTGAGCAATGTATTTTTTTTCACTTCCTCATGGCTGTGCTGAGACAGAGCGCTCGCAGCCTGCCGAGCACGTAATGGAACTCATAAACAGTGTTATCACCAAATCCTGAGCCATGGAACGGACTTCCATCTGCTCGTCACTGGAAGGGGAAAAAATCAGGAGGGGCTATATGGAGTAAAATTCCAACACAGTTTTCAATTTAGCTGCATTTGAAAGGGAGCCTTTTAGCTCTCAAATGTATCCGGTGGTGTTGGTGCCTCAGTAGAAACTGGACTAACACACCAACAAAAAGAAAAGCTTAAACTTCCGTTTTAACTGGAGCTTCTGTCACTTCATGAGGTCTTCCATCGCTTTATTGTCTCCTCTCCCGGTCCCTCCCTTCATTTTCTATCAACCGCAGCGCCGCTCACATCTTTGATCAGACATTTGGTTGCTGTGGTGACCCAACGGTTTGGTAATTTCAGCTTCTTGATTGCAGACGGCTGTAATTTGTTTAAGTGGTGCTCTCTGAGGTAGAAATGTCCTTTTTTGCATTTTTTTTCCTCTTCCCTGATCTCTTTTTTCTCTACCTCCCCTGCTGTGGCTTTTTTTCCTCCACATTTTACCCATAATGTTTCACTGCTGCCTCAAGAGTCACCTCTTGACGAAAACTCATGCTGTTCTGCACTTGAGCAGGGGGACATTGCGAAGTCTAAGATGAATTGAAGAAGCTTTACAGTATGGGAACAGGTAATGAGAAATGCTAAGGTTAAAAAAAGACAGAGAAAGAAAAGTTGAAATATGTCAGTAAGCCTTCTGTCAGGAGGAGTTTGGCCAGCTGTGATGCAGAGTGTTAGCCGGGAGGGAGGCTTGAGAAAGTGGCCCCCATGTCTAAATCCCACTGATCGATCCCCCTGCCTCACAGGAGATGGGAATCAATAGTCAGAGAAATCCAGCAAGCCACGCTGCAGACCCTGATTTTCCCATTTGAACACATGGCCAGCACCCATGAAATGTTATTTTAAAGAGTAAACCTGTGGCTTTGTGGCCTTTGTGGTCAGAGCAGGGGATGAAAAAGAAATAAAAAAGGAGTGTTAAGAACTTGAGATGTAGTTTTCTGTATTGAGGGCTTTTAGTTTACATGCTGATATATTGTCTGAGAGCTTAAATTATTAGGTGCTAAATTAATCTGTTTATTGACAGAAAAAAATATTTTACAAGAAGTTTTTTGGCCATTTATTGCTTTTATTGAATTTAGAGTGAAATAGATAGAAAATGGCATGACATCAACAATAATAATACAGTATGAAGACATTGTAGTTCATGGTCTGAGCCATAAATCCTGAATTTCTAATTAATATAATAAGCAAATACGATTATTTGTTTAAGTCATTGATGATGGTAAAATGTCAAATATTTAGTTGTTTCAGTTTCTAAAATATTTTTTATCTTTTCTATAATTGTAGAAATCTTTGCAATTAGGTTTTGTCCTACAAGTTGGACAAGAGAACCATTATGAAGAGATAATCCACAATTGTGATGATGGGCATTGTCACTGTTGTCAAGCATTTCATAGAATAAATCAAAAATAATCAACATCTATAGTCGAATTTTGTTGTGTTTTCTCTCTATTTAAAAGACAGAGCTGTAAGAAAATTGCATTTTTTTCTTGGGGTTGACTCCACCGAGATGCGTCAGGAAAGTGTGTATCTGAGCAGCTAGGTTGTCATTTTGTGGCTGGTGAGAGGTTGGTTTTCTTCTAGCTGAGGAAAGATGCCTGCTTGGGTTTTCGGGTTTGTTGGTGTGTTTTGTCCCTGCTGTCCTTGGGGCCTGTCTGCAGATATGTTAAAGCAGGGTTCCCTTTTGTCATTTGAATGTTAAAATCATTGTGAGGGACAGCAAGGCATCTGATGGAAATGATTACGGGGTCGAAAATAACAGGTTTCCTTTGGCCGGTGCTGATTGTTGATTGGGTGCTCTCAGTCAGCCTGCAAAGAGGGGGTGGCGACTTTCCAGGACTCTATGGACTAACGGTGGTAAAATGGCTGAAAAACATCTGCAAAATGAAAAGCTGCATTCAGCCCTCCAAGAAAAATGGAACCTGGAAACATTTAACTCAGATAAGTGGAGCATCGGTGTCACACCAAGCTGCAGTGTGATTGGACGGGGAGGTCCAGACAAGCACCTGATCGCTAGGATTGGTCACCGCGGCTACCGACACCGTAAAGTGTGTGACGTGGATAATTGTATTTGCTTTATCAAATCCCTCTGGAATCCTATGATACCGTTAATATCGCCACAGCCTGTTTTATCTTATTTGTCTTTATTTGGTGTTACAGCAGCTCTTTCCTGCTTCTGCGGTGATGATCAGATTGGGGCCTTGTTTGGGAGGTGTTGGCATGCGTGTGTCATGTTGGATAGGCTTTTTATCTGGCGCTGTGTCCATGCAGGGTGGTGATGCTATCAGCATTAAAACCTGCTCCTCAATGGAGCCCTGTCAGCCAACAATGGAGAGCAGCATTACCCAGAGTGCAGCAGGACAAAGCCTTCTTTCCTTATCGCAGGATTGGAATATTCACAGACTGATTTAACTGCTTTTACCAAGGGGAAGTGTCAGGCTCTGAAAGAAAGAGACAGCACAGCAGAGATGGGAGAGAGAGAAAGAAAAACAGAGGGAGGAAAAGAGGAGAAAAATAGGATTCTGTGGCCTGCAGGATGTTTACAGAGAGAGATTTAAATAGTGCAAATTGCAGATTTATTGGCGAAATTGAGGGCAGGAAATATAGCCATAGCATATGTAACCTTATTTTGAAGATTCTGCCTTTTTAATGTCACCATAATCAAGTCTTCTCTCTTTCTCAATTGTTCTCTCTTTTCTCGCTTCCCTCACTCCTTCTGTCTCTTGGTTTGCTGCCCATTTTTATGAGGGTCTTTGAAGTGAGTGTGCAGTTAGGAGGAGGCATGGCCGTTGTGTCTGAAGAGGAGCAAGACATTGATGAGATGTGCATGGAGAATGTCATTCACTTTGCTGAATTTGCACTGTGTATTGGAGCTTTAATCTGGGGGCACATTTGTTTATTGGCATACAAATGAACATCTGCATGGAGCTATGCTTGGACGCCATGGTCTCAGCAGCTCCCTAATCGCTTAAAAGCCTGGAGACGCAGAGCATGCCAATGAGAGAGGGATGCAGCCACGCCCCAGGCCTCCGTCATGCACTCCTTTATCTGAGTTTCACTTCAGCTCAGCAGCTCTCCCCGTCTCTCACTTTCCCTTTCTTCCAGGCCAACAGTTTAATTTCCAATGTGCTGGTTGACTCTTTATTGACTTGACATTATAAAGAGGCATTTTGGTAACCTTCAAGTGCTTAAGACAACAGCCATATTTTTCAGGACCAGACACCTCAAACAGCATGTCTGCATTTATTTATAAAGTGATGTGGCAGGGCACCAAATGGCCTCTTTCAGGATGCAGATGCTTGGAGGAAAACCTTCAGGATAAAGACAATTAAAGGGAAAAGTAGTGTCTCCCAAAACTCAATTGCAACAACTTATGTTCAAAGACTGTATTATAGTTTTTTTTGTATTATGTCAATTAAATTTCATTCATATTCAGAAAGCAATTTTGTAATATACCCCGCCTAAACCCAGAATGTTAAAATTGTGGGTGTATTAGTACAGAAATATTAGTTCAGTATACACCTCAGCTGTGAGGTAACGGCTTGATGTGATCACTGTAGATCAGAGGGGGAAAAAAGAATTAAATCAGCGTTGTTGTCATTTATTTAGAGAAATGTAATATTAAGCAGTGCTTCATTTGCGGTAATTCTTACTTTAACTGTTTAGGAACACAAATTCTGCCATATTTTCAAAAGGAAAACATAAATGACAAAAATATATGACACATATGTCCGTAATTTTCCATGATAAGAGTAGAAAATAAATAGATGAAAATGTCCATCGAGATAAGTTTATAATTACGTCACTGTTATCTGGACAAGAACACATTACAACATTGTATGCTTTTTTTTTTTTTTTTTTTTTTACACAAATGTCCACATGCATTTTTTTCCCACAGTTGTGCAAATAAGCAAAATGCCTATACTCAGTGGAAAAAGATAAAACTGCCTGAATGGAAACAGCGTCATCAAAGAACAATGTTTAATATTTTATTCACAGGCAACCTCTGCAATTCAAGATCAAAGTGGTCAAAGGGCTTTTAGATGTCTGACAAATTTTTTACATGTCTATGATTAATTTGCGTCTGTTTGAACATCATCTTTCATGAGTTCACCTTTTGACACCAGTACAATCCTGCAGGTCATATAAACCAAAGGGAATGAGCTGAACAAATTAGCTTCTAATGGCGTATTGTGATCTCATTTCGAGGTTTCTCCTTTTAGTACGGACGCCCTTGTGTGTGTGTGTGTGTGTGTGTGTGTGTGTGTGTGTGTGTGTGTGTGGGTGTGTGTGTGGGTGTGTGTTTCCTTTCTCCGGAACAAATTGGATGTCAGTCATTTCTTTCTTCACATATGTAAATTGTAATGCATCTGTTTGCTTGTGTGTGTGCTGGAGGTGAAGTGTGTGAGGACTCTTAGTGGAGAGTCTGTGCAGCCAGTGTTGTATGGTGAGTGTTTATCTCATTTAAGTGTCTGTAGTTTTGTAGCGTTTGACACCTAGAGATGAACTACAGGGATGCTGGGGAGAAACAGAGACAGAGGGAGGGACAAGCAGAGAAATTAGAACGGAGGAGATAAGAAAAGGAGTCACAATGTGTATCTCCATAACATGTTTGCTGCAAACTTTACAAGCTACTTTTCTGGAGCCAAATCACATTGTGAAGGTTTCCGTCTTTATTCTGGTTGAATTTCCACACTAAGTGAGCTGCATGTGTGTGTTGAAGTGTGTGTGTGTTGATGTGTACCTTATGGGCTGATGTGCGTGGGTTAATGAAGAGCAGTAAATGAAATCCTTTATTGTGTTTGATATAATGTCAGCTTCCATTAGGGAAACTGGTGCTAGGAATGATTGCTAGACTATCGGGGCCAGGATAGAGGTGCACTGTGTGTGTGTGTGTGTGTGTGTGGGGTGTGTGTGTGTGTGTGTGTGTGTGTGTGTGTGTGTGTGTGTGTGTGTGTGTGTGTGTGTGTGTGTGTGTGTGTGTGTGTGTGTGTGTGTGTGTGTGTGTGTGTGTGTGTGTGTGTGTGTGTGTGTGTGTGTGTGTGTGTGTGTGTGAGACTGCATGCTTGTGTGCACCCCAGGGCCCGGCAGAGGCACAGAGTGTGTTCTGTAATTATAGAATCATTAGCAGGTGTCCAGAGGAGATATGAATATGACTGTAATCTGTCCCCACCCATGATGGAGCGCTTGTCTCACCCTCAAATGTCAACCTGTCTCAGGCAGCGCATTCACGGAGCTCATGGATTCAAATTCAGAAGATTTAGCCCCGGTGACCGTACTCAGTCATAGCATGTACCTCTACATACGACAGCCTTTTATATGTACCATCCATTTTTCAGTCAGTATTGTCACCCTGTGCTTTACCGGATAAATCATCTGTCAAGGTCCTCTTCACATATTGTTATAGTGGATTATGCTGTTCCCCGCTATCCTTTAAACATGGTTAAAATGCGGCCCCCACTGTAATAGTGTCTGATTAGAGACATGAGATGATGTCAGTGTGATGAAATTTGCGGCTTTAAAGGTTCCGACCCTCACCTGAAAGCGGATTTTGAAGTTTAAATGCATAACTACAAGCAAAAGATGACTTTGAAATAACACGAAGCGCACACCAATGACAAGAAAACACGCTGGCAGGAGAACAACCTCACAGTCAGACAGACGTACGGACAAACAAGAGATAGGCAGGCATGTATCTGGACAGACATTAAACCGAGCAGACGTCGTAGACCTGGCGAGGAGACAAAGTCACATTGTAATCTAGAGCAGAGGGGCGGTTTCTATAGCAACAGTAGGCATCTAACCTACGCGCTGCTGCTTTTGCTGAAATCTGAAATTGGCGAGAGGAGGCTGGTATTGAGGAAAGAGAGATTGGGAAAGATGAAGATAAGACAGGGCAGGGAAGAGGAGGAGGAGGTGGTGTAGGAGAGATGGGGCAAAAAGGAGAAGTGAGGAAGCAGATCGAGATAAGGGTGAGGGAGAGGAGGGAGGTGGGAGATGAGCAGGGGAAGATTGATGTCTGGGAGGGGCTGGAGATCATCACCTGACCTCAGTGTTTGTCTTCTGTTTGGAATTTGTTGGTCCACTCAGCATGATAGATTTAATTTACTGATAGGACTTTGTTTCAGTGGGGATTTCTCAGACTTGTGTGTTTCTGCCTGTGCATATGTTGTGCCTAAGTTCAGGTGCGTATACATGCAAGCCGTACACGTGTCTATATGTACATTCTTAGTATGTTCACACTTTATAGTAGCATTTGTACACATGAGATCATATTTTGTATATTTGTATGTGTGAACTATACGGGTGCACAGAGCATGGAGATTAGTGTTGCTGGCTGGGTGTTGTATCAGATGTGTGTTTAACCCAGACCCTGGGCCCGTAGAGACCTGTGACCAGTCGCAGCAGATGGCCGTGCTACCCTGGCGACTGCTCAGAGCATCGCCAAAATGGAGCCACTTCTTCTATGCATGCCTGCATGTGGTTGCTGCATTCATGAGTGGGATCCATGCTGCTCTTTAGGGATGGCATATTATGTTATTTTACTGTCAGAAAATCCCAGTGTTCCACAACCATGCTGTGTTTCTTTTTGAGATTTAAACTGATGCTGCTAATGCTATGATGGTAGTGCTTATTGAATACACGGGCTGCAGGTTTAGCACCATGAGGGTCATTGTCCAACGGCGCAAATAGATGCAACACATATGGCGTTACTAGTACAGATAGGTGCTAATTAAAATTTTTAAAAAAACAGCACAAAACAATGTTGAAACTACCAGAAAAGCTGCATTGGTCAACTACCGAAAAGATGAACACTGTTCTTCTAAAACATATCGTCTCTTTTGATGTTGGATGAAAGTGGTCACTTGGGCCGTTCAAAGTCTCGTAGAGGTCTAGTGACTGCACCATTTTTATGCACTTCAAACAAGTGACCACTTGGTGGTATATGGAAGCATCTGCAACTTGAATTTTTTCTACTTATATATCAGAACGATGCTTTTGATGTCTATGTTCTAACATTTGCAGTAAAGAGCAGTAATAATGGTGAAGTTTAAAGAAGGGAACTGGAGTGTTGGACCCCATACTAAGGACTCTCTTCAGTACTGTGTGGTGTAGTTGTTCGAGTATATTGTTGTTTGAGTAAGGATGCTGGACGGTGCCCCTTGGGTGTGAGAAACTAAGCTTTTCTTTACAGGAAGCAGTCCTGAATAATGAGTTGTAATGCCGCAGTAGTGAGAGTAAACTCTTTAGAAGCGAGCGACCAGTCTAAGCAGGACTGGGCTCCAGATCAATCCTGCTGGCAGACACAACAACACTGTTGCTTTGCCACAGTCTTTCTCTCTCCCTCTCACACTCATTCTATTTCTCTTCTCTCTCTGCAGAGGCATGGGCTATTTTTAGCTCCTGGCAGCTCTTTCCCCACTGCACCCACCACCATCACCACTGCCACCGCCACCCATCTCTCTCCTCTCAGTTCATCCCTTCATACCAGCCCGACCTGAGCCTCCATCCTAACCTCCAACTTAACCCAGTGTACTCCCTGAACGATCTGCTCTGATCCCTCCACTCAGCTCCTTTTCCTTCCATCCCCACTCCTGATCTCTGACAGAGCTGGAGGGGCAGAGGGAGTGCTGGTAAGTTGAGGAGATGTGTCATGGGGGCAAATTCTGCTCCTCCTCTATCCTGTCCTCTCTTATTTCCCGAAGAGACAATCCACGTCCAGGCTCATGCGCCCCGTATTCGGTGTCAGCTTGAGTTTTGATCATACTGTTTTTCTTTGGTGACTTGTTTGGGACTGCGCTGATGACTGACTCGCTGATTAGGACTGGAGGCTAGCCAAGACCTTGGTTGTAGAAGGACTTTTATGCTGAAGGGAACTGAATGAAAGACGTAGGGGGACCGACAGAGAAAGAAAGTACTTGCGCATATAGGTGTGTATGTATTCCCAGTTAAATATAGAGAGCAGCAGGGGAGAGACAAAGACAAGGAGCAAAACAGTTGAACTGAGCGAGAGATGAAGAGAATCCATCCATCCATCCATTATCTATACACCGCTTAATCCTCACTAGGGTCGCGGGGGGGGCTGGAGTCTATCCCAGCTGACTCAGGTGAAGGCAGGGGACACCCTAGACAGGTCGCCAGTCTGTCGCAGGGCTACATACTGAGACAAACAAGCACTCTCACATTCACACCTACGGGCAATTTAGAATGATCAATTAACCTCAGCATATTTTTGGACTGTGGGAGGAAGCCGGAGTACCCGGAGAAAACCCACGCATGCACAGGGAGAACATGCAAACTCCATGCAGAAAGATCCCGGGAAAGCCGGGACGCGAACCAGGGATCTTCTCGCTGCAAGGCGAAAGTGCTAACCACTACGCCACTGTGCAGCCCTCGAGATGAAGAGAATCTGTGAGAAAATATGTGAGGCTGAGTAGTCATTGTGTAAGACTTATTCCACCTGTACAGGAGACTTTCTCTGTCAGCCGTCCTCCCTCATCGGACCATGACCACAGCTCTTCCAGGGAGGGCGAGGCAGTCACTGTGGTGCCCTTGAGAGCACGTCCTCAGCCAGCCTCCTCATGATAATGAGGCAGGCCACACGGACGCTGCTCGCTGCTCGCAGCCCCTGCCCGCCCTCACGCCTGCCTCTACGGGGAGATAAGGACGCCAGTTCAGAGGACAAGAGGACGGCAGGGGGAGGCTAACATCTTGGGAGTGGGGCCAGGTAAAGGGTAAAAGCGTGGTGGTACGAGGCCGAATCTGGGGCTTCAGCTGGTGACTGGAAATTTCGGTGATTAATTAGAGCAAACTAGTGTAACACAGTGGCATAAATTCACATTCTTTGCCTTTTTCTTTTTCTGTTTCTTCCCTCCTGCGAGAGCTGTTTGCCTCGACTGAAAACACAACCAGTTGAGGTTGATAAGACTCCCAGAGAGAGTAATATTTTGAGTTTATTCTGCTCTTTCTGCAAACCGCTTTGCTCCATGTTACATCTGAACTCATACCACAGGGCCACACAAACTGACAACAGTTTTCCACAGCACAAGAAAATGTTCCGACGGTGTTTCCAACACAGGTTCGAACATGTGTCACATACATTGACCAAAGCATCGGCCAGATGCGACACATCCTTCAGTATCTCTGCAGCTCTTCTCTTTTCGCCTTTTCATGACCGTCATTGCACATCACACTACTCCTCCTGTGTTCTGTGATGCTGATTATATTCTCATGCTGAACAGTGTGATTGAATATAACCATGACTCTCTCTAGCTTACCGCCGCAGGTCGGGGCTGATATAGGCGCTGCTATATCTTCTCTCATCTTTCTTTTTTACTTTTCTTTCCTGCACAGGAGAATGCCATTTCATACTACGATTCCAAAGCGGATTCAGACTATGTGAGTACAGTACGGACTGCTCCTCTCTCCCCCCCGTCTGCCTGCCTTAAATCCCCCAAAATCCTACCCGCTCCACCTCCTACCCCTGCCACCATACCCTGCAACCCCACCCTACCCCCTCTTCCCCGGCCTTCTCCATGTTGATGCCCGCCCCCCCTCCAGTCGTAGGCCCCCTGGGCTGTCTGTGAGCGTTAGTGAGGTGACAGTGCTATATGGTGAGTTGCTGTGACAGAGCAGGGGGCAGGCCGACGTGCATGTGACAGTGATTTCAGGTGTCCTCCCCCGGTTTACTTTCCAGAGTTGTCTCTTCCCCCTCTTGGACCACAACTGTGTCAGCTGCAGATCTGAACTCCGGGTTGTCAGGCCTCCGTGCCCATCAAGACGCCTCACACAGAAACATCATATTACAGTTTCATACAATAGGGAACCATTTCTATCATGCATGTCATTCATGCTGAAGAATATGAATGACATTCAAAGAAAGACCAGTAGAACAAGTGACGCATTTTCCTCCGCAAATCACCGGTCTCCACCACGCCAGCACTCTGGCTACAGTTCCTCTTTGGGATAGGCCACGCTCGGAAGCCCATGCACACTGATTGATTAAGTTTCAGGGAGGAGTGCAAGTATCCCTTTTAGATCACCAAAGCACAAAAAAAAAGATGGGAAGAGAGTGAGAAAGGGAGGCAGAGGAGCAATAAATCATGGTGTGATTTTCTCTTTGTGCACGCCACTCCCGTGATTAATGACATGGCGCTTTAGGGCCTGTCAGCACATCTAATTGGAGAACATCGGTCATCATTAACATGGCACACTGAGGCCGAGACAGTGACACACCCCTGACCCCACGTCACCGACCTTACAGCCACCCAAAAACGACAACAGAAGTCAGGCAGAGGTCACCCACTCTCTGAAACCCCGACAGTAGCCGATAGTACTCCCCTGTCCCTGTAAGCTGTGCTTCCTGAGTAAAACCCTGAACTATTAGAGAGGTGAGACAAGAAATGGGTTTCCAGACAGGTAAGTGATTGGCAGGCTCTTCTTTTCCCTCTTGTACTCTACACCCTGGTAATTTCTCCTCTTGTCACTGAACACTTGATATAACAGTGTAATGTGATCATTTATTATAAGTCAAAATGCCCATGTGCCAAAGCATGTCTTTTGCCTCTTTTAAATTTGTTCAGCTATCTACCAGCATTATTCCCTGTATTAATTAGACCCTCAGGTTTTTTCGAGTCCAGAATTTGTGGATGGTGATGTCTGCAAATTGAATAATATTATGATTTTCAAGTCTTTGGCCAGTTTTGGCCGTGTGTTAAAATACCTGTATTTTTACAGAGACAGACAAGATCAGCCCCCATGTGCCTCATAAAAGATTATAACCTGCTCTTTGGCAGAGAGCAGACAAAGCATCCTGGGTGAAAATGTAAATGTTTTATGGCTTGCATGATCCTGCTTTCTGTGCAATACTTATGTACATAATTACTTATCTGTCTGGTCGAAAAATCTTGCCAGTCATGTCACTAGGTGGTAATTTACTTCAAGGACAACTATCAAATATATAAAATACATTATGACACGTGTGATTATTGTAACATTCAATCAAACATCTAAAGTGAAAAGACTGTGGCATAGAAATGCAAATGTCACTACAATATTTCAAATAGCTATTCATCAATTGCAATGATGATTTCTGGGAAGTAATCCTCGTTTGTTTAAAGGTCTATGTAAAGAGGACACACACACACACACACACACACACACACTTACACACTCACACACACACACACACACACACCCACACAAACACTGGGTCATAAGTGACATGTTCCAGGTTAGCCCTGGTTGGCTGAAGGCAGGAATGAAAGATGCTTTGAAATGTCATCTCTGGCCTCTTCAGCCTTTAATTAAACCTTTAGAACCGGGAGATAAAATTAACAAATTGGGTAATGAATCGAGCAAAACAGGTGGTGGATGGTTGAGGAAAATGAACCAATCAGTCTTTCCTGTGTGGATTTATTCAGTTCCTAATTAGACACTGCCTTAGTTAATTATGATTGGGCTCTTTGGAAAAGAAAAAAGAAAAAAAGAAAAGCTCCATGCCCGACATTGACGGAATTAGTGTGACACTGAGTGATAAACAAACACCTCAACCTCACAGTTAATGCTGTAGAAAAGCCAGCATCTCCAACCTGATCAGGTTCTGTGCTATTGGATAGTCAACCTGTGAGACCTCACACTCTTTCAGATTCACTGCCAACAAAATGCTAAACTGACATCGAAGGTTATCAGATTTGATAATAAATAGTTCATTCATTTTTTACTGTCTCAGATTTTGTGATCAAAGGTCTGTGTATCTGACAGCAAAATGAAAAGAAAGCACTACTGATGTAGCATTTTAATGAGAGAGTTCTTAGTCAGCAGTGCCTTTCACAGCTTTTCTACTCTTATCCTTACTGTGTTTTACTTTTACAGGAGCTCATTCTTATATTTTCTCCTTCTTAGAAAAGTGCATCAGTTTAGCCCCATTCTTTCTGTATTTTCTCAAACTTTTTTGAATTAAGACATGAAGCATTCATGTTACATAAAAACAAGAGAAGTTGTTCATAGTGCTAAGATTTGCAGGTTTCCATTGTGATTACCTTCTAGTGTCAAATTTAGGTTTTAGTTTATAATGAGCAAGAATAAAAACAGAGAATATAAATAGTCTGCAGCCCAGAGTTGAAAGACTGCAACCTCAGGTCGTGTCTAAAAGATGTAGACAGAAAACAACAGGCGAACGGGCTTTGCTCAGTGTGAGCCCCAGTCTAAAATGAATTACAATAAATCATATCTGATCTTCCTGTCAATAAGGAGCAATGAAATAAAGCCAGGATGTCACTTTCGCTAGCTCTTGCTTCTGAACCTCTCATTTCTTCACACACTGCGGCTGTTTTTTCACACAAAAATGCACCATTGCTATCATTTCTTGGTGTTTTTCTGTTTTTTAAATGCAAAGAAAATATTTTTTAACCAGTCTCTGACCACTTATTTAGTTGTTTTTGAACCTCTGCCAAAGTTTGAATGAAACACTCTCAAATGTCTGGTTTAAATGTTATATTACTTTTACTGCACATTCAATTTGTGATACCAAAACATGTAAAAAAAAAAATTTAACTGACTGCCTGACAGCTGGTATTTAAGTTTTAATTTGTGTGTTAAATGTCAGCTGTGTGTGTGTGTGTAGGTTTCTCTCTGGTCATATCTTGTACCATTAAATCATATGAGTTGTAGAAATGTCCTCATGAGCTGGTTTCTGCTTCTTATGTTTTCTTCCAATGGGGCTTCAACACAACTATCCCCTGGCTCGTCCCACACAACAAGTTTGTAATTGCCTTTTAATAGTCAATTAAACTGTGCCCATCAATCAATTTCTGTCATGGACATGGGGTTTTGATTTAATTTCTTCAGAAAACAAACAGTTTTTATCATGTCAGATCCAATTAACCCATGCTGCTTTATCAGAATGAAAAATGTGCACTCAAGAGTTTATTTTATTTATTCAGAAATGTCAAATTTTGCTTTTTAGAGATCTAAATGCATGGAGAATGATCAGAGATTTTCTGCTCTTGATTTTGGTTTTACAAATAATCACTGAATGAAGTCTAATGAAGGATGACTAATGAAGGAAGAATGATCGAAGCATGATGCCAGACTTTGCTGAGGGCTACTTCTGTATGGCACCGTATCAAAGAGCTCAGTGCATGAGCACACATTAATTAAATTGCCCTTGCTCGACAAAGACTCAACCATGAGTCGACCTTCTGTATTTGCTTTTTTTTTTTAATGTTGCTTGAATGCTCCAAGTGTTACCTGTTTTCAAAGGATGCATCTGACAGGGTTTTAGTGAGATACCAGATCTAGAATAAGCTAATAAACTGAGTCAGACAGAGGGAATTATATCTTGCTGCCATTTTTTTTTCATGTCCCACAATCACTTCATCCTGTGGGAACAGACACAGATTGTACTACATTGATAACTTATCAAGATAAAAGGCTTAAATGTCAGTTTTCCTTTTTTAATATTCTGTCTCTTTTTGAGATGTGACACTTCACTAATGCAGTGTCTAGGTTGGGTTTTGTCATCGTGTGCAGTGGCCAAACTGAAAAAGCAGAAGGAAAAAAACAAAAACTATCAATTAGAAACTGATAACTGAATTCTTTATTTGTTTAAATTGTCACAAGTACATAAAGAGAGGAGACAGACCATTATATAATATGCTACGATTTGTTTAGGTGGGAAATTAAACAGTAAATCTGTGATATGTGTCTTTGACAATCCGATACCTGCTGTTGTTCTCTGATGAGACAAAGAGAACCAAACCACCTAAGTCTGAAGGCAAACAAAAGCCGGAATAACTGCTATTTTTGTGCTCAGCATTATCCAAAATTCATGGGACTTTGTGTGAGTCGGAAACAAAGACAACATGCTCCATGTACCAGAGTCTCAGATGGCTTCTCTAAAACCACAAAATGGGAGGTGACAGAATGCAGATCTATGTTTGCATGTTTCCCCTGATTCTCTACCCGTTTTTATTTGTATTCTCACTCACATTTGTGTGTGTGTGTGTGTGTGTGTGTGTGTTTGCGTGTGCGCATGTGTGTGCGTGCAGACGGAGGACGGAGAAGAGGAAAACCCGCTGGAAGCCTCAACCTCTTTGGAGCTGGAGTTCGTGGATGATCCCAATTTCAAAAACAAGGTCAACTACTCTTCCAGCGCGGTCCAGATCCCTACAGACATATACAAAGGCTGTAAGTCGCAGCTTCTTACTGGGCTTGAATGTGTGCCGTTGGTCATCTCGCTTGTAGGGAAGTGGGGGAAAGGGATCGTGAATTTTTAATACTGAATGCATATAGCAAGACTTGTGGGGCTCTCAGGAGTTTTATGTGTATCCTGATGAACCAAAAAGCCTTCCGACACAGCACTGGGTCAGGGACAGATGTCGTCTTTTTTTGATTTGACCTCTCTCAGTATGTTAACTCAGTTTCTCCCTCAGCCTGTACTTTAGCCCACTAACATGATTTTAGATGACAGACTCTGTCTCGCACCAGGTCAGTACTGTATTCTCTTTCATGTTTTCTCCTGCGTGGAACCCTGCCCTTCCTGCCTGGCACCGAGCTGCCCTGCAGACATAGCACCCTCCCTAGTCTGCAGCTGACACATGGACAAAAGGGAACACATGTACCTTCTGGGACTCTGATTTCGCTTGGCATGTTCCCTCTGTTGTCCACCTCTAACCTTTTAGATGATCTCTGCCTTCCTCTTTATAAAGACTCAAAAAAAAAAACCAAAGCATGTGCAGACAGGGACAGGCAGCCATTTTCACGCAGGAATTATTATTTTTTTTTATTTTTTTATGGCTTTCCGTTACTGTCTAGCTCTTCGGTGTCTTTGTTAAACAGGCAGTGTATGGCACCTGTCTGTAACAATGCCCTCCAGCTGTGCCTCCAGACAAATCTTGTCAGAATTAGACACTCGTGGTTCAGGGGGAGATGTCAAAGGCCATAGCTAACTCACAATAGAGCAATCAGGCCTGCGTATTGTTCCCAGAGCCATTCTGTGGCAGCTCTGGTTCCCTCGTCTGAAGATAGGAGTCAGAGAATAAAGGCCTATTGATTGAGCCGGGTGGAGTCTAGAGGAGTAGAGCGGTACAGTGCATGGAATTAGGTTTTTTTTCTCTTCTGTTGTGTGGGAAATGTTTACTATTGATGTTGTTTCATTAGCTCCCACTGCTCGGTCTGCTGTGCTGAGATTGCCAGCTGCAGATTTTGTGCCAAATTCATTATGAACATGTGTGTTGTAGTTTTAGTTGTCGTCGATAGATAAATAGTGGAAAAACATGTTGCTGCACAAATTTGCAGTAATTCTTAAAGATGTTTTGAGACCGAACCAAATTTCTCAGGTACAAATAGATATGCGAGATGTTTCAGTCAATGAATCTTGAATGTATAGTTAAGTCTAGACGATGTTGAAACTCTGAACTTTAAGCAGTTTCTGGACAACTTTTACTCCCGTCACATAAAATCCTTCTCCTCTACGGAAACAGTACAATCATGGCAACAAAAAAAAAGGCTATTAAAAAGTTATATTGTTACAAATCACAAAAATCAAAAAATGCAAAAGTTGAATTTCTTTATTTATGAAAATGACAAAAATCCCAGAATCCACATGTGCAACAGGTGTTACCAATGTGACTGTACATACCACAGATATTTTCATATTTACATTTTCATTTTGTTTCCGTACTCCTGTGTGGAAGGACAGCCTGCAGTTCAGCCAAAAAATCCCTGAATTTTTATCACAGACTGTTGATCAGAACTGTATCAGTAATTGCTTCACAGTTGTGTGAAGGGGTGCAGAATTTTTAACTTTTATAGAATCTGGTTCGTACAGATGGGTGTTTTTTGTTGTTTTTTGTGATTAAGTGATTTTGATTAAGTACATGTGAAAATTTCCAAATTTTCCAATGAAACAACAACTCACAAAGGAGCATTTCAAGTTGAAAATCCAATGATTCCTTCTGTCTTTATGGTTTGTGGCTATGAAAAATGGTGAAATATTGGGGATTGGTAAAAAAAAATAACACGGCTTTCAAACATGTCAGCAGGTTTTGGGGTTCAGAGGGTTAAAGGGAAACTCCGTCTTTTTTCTTTTTTAATTTTTTGTTTTACAGCTCTTGGGAAATACAACTGCACATGTAGAGTAAAGATGTGTGAGCATCTTGTGGCTCTAGAGGGAGCTTTGCTAAATCTGATGGGCTACATCCCTGCTGTGTCAATTTTGATGCTTTTTTATTGAAACTAGAATACAGAATTAGTGGAGTGTTCTTTTAACCAGCTTTGCCGACAGGGTTTTACATCAAGTGCATGTTAGGGGAGCCGTGCGTGTCTTAGAGAGATGGTAGAAGTCGATTATTACCTGTATGTCAGGCTCTGCTCTGGTCCCACCAGTGGGAGCCTGCAGGGTGCCTTGGAGAGGATGTCTGAGGAAACTAACGTGGGCGAATTGTTGTCCTCTGGGTCTGGAGAGGTCTGGATCTACAGCATATCTGTGGGTTTAGGATTAGCACAAGAGAAGCAGTGTGAGTGGGTAGATTCAGCGCTCGCTCCTCAGGGGGAGGCCAGAGGAAAGGCAGAGAAAAGAATACTGTAGGAAGAATTTTTGCACAGTCCAAAGTACAGCATAATGTTCAACAGTTGATGTAAGAGTCTGTGCTGTTTAGTAGCTCATGTGTTCTGTGTAGCTGAAGTAGCATGCTTTGATTTGTACACGTTGTCGGTGCACTTATTAAATTGACTCTTATCAAAAAAATGGCAGCTTGAATTGCCAGTCACATCAAAATGGGCTTGGAGATGGACTGAGAGAGGCTCAGATAGAAGGACAGATAGAAAGAAAAGGGGTGAGAGGGAAGGAGAAGAGATGCTTTAATAATAGAAACCATTTGGTGCAAAAAAAAGCATTTTCTTTCTTTTTTTTTTAATATTGTGATCCTTTCAGCAGCTAAATGAGGCGATGTATGCGCCTTGGTTTGATTTGTCTGCTAGGCCCCATGTCCGTTTATTGAGATTGAGAGTGTTCCCTGAGCGCAGTAATGAACCATTTTATGATTCATTATCCCACTGCTGATTCCTGCTGCCAAGTCTGCAAACTTTCTAATTAGCTTAGGTCAAACATTCATACAGTTTTCTTCTAATTATCATTGCTTATTACAAAATGGACATCACAACACGGCCACAGAGGAATAAATTGATGTGGGTGGTGTTGTCCATGGAGCGACAGGTTTTATTCTTCCAGCGAATATTACAGAAATGGTGAGGAGCAGGCAGGGATTTGCTAAATAACTGCAGAGGAAGGGCTCTGAGAATATAATCTGTAAAATAATCACTAAAAAATAAGTGGGGGGAATACATAAATTGTTCTTTGGCAACTATTTTGTAGATTCAGTGGAGTCTAGCTGGTAATTGGACCGTGTTCCTGCTTGCAGATAGACCATACTAAGCCAGATTGGGTCATTCTAGGGTTGCATGTCCATTATAACATGTTGAAAATATAGAAGGCTGTGAATCAGCCTTTTCTTTTTTGTTTTTTTTTTTCAAAAAAGGTAATAATAATGTGTATAAAGTGTACAAATAGTGTAGGAATACGTTAGTGTTTGTATGAGAATAAGCAGGCGCTGCTCCCAGCAGGGAATAAAGGAAGCCACCATTGAATGTGGGAAGTCCTTTCATTAAATTTGAAGTTTAAATCCGCTGCATGCAGCTTCTTTTCCAGCAGCCTAACGTCATGTTGTCAGTTTGCTATTGTAGTCGGGCACAGTGAGAGACTTGGTTATCAGAAATGAACGACTACGACTGGCTAACTGTGTGCGCAGATGAAAGAGCAGAGCTTAAATGTTTTGCATGGGGCAATTAACCCACCCACCCATCCTATCCCCCACACACAACCACATGCCACAACCATCATTACCACCCCTTCCTCAGTTGTCTTACATTCGGTCACCATTTTCCAAAGTATAGCATGCTATCTAAGAGCTATGCCGTTTATACAACCGTTGGCTTCCATGACTCCAACTTGTGAGTGAAATCAAGGATGCTCCAATAGTTCCTAGGAAAAATGTGTTCGCACAGCACTGACCTTTTCACCTTGCTCGCTACTAACTTTAACGTTATTTTCACATCCAGCAATTATGCACAATGTTGCGTTACTATTTGGTATGTGTCAATTGCTAAAGGAAATATCTGCATGTTTAGCTACTAAATGCTTCAGTTTGTTCAACAAATTAGTTGCTAAATGTGTGTACTTCACATATGGTGCTGAACAGGTAACATGCAGTGCGTTTGTTTTAGCTTTTTCACCAAACAGCTGACTGGATTGATGAGAGTGAACACGTCACAGTAATGTACAGCGATCAGCCACAACATTAAAACAATAACCATTTAACTATAATGCAATGTTCTGCTGTTAAAGCATGGATCGTGACATTCAGGTGGATGTTCCTTTGACACGCACCGCCTACCTAAACATTGTTGCAGACCAAACACATACTCCCATGGCAACTGCACTCTCCACTGCCATCAACCTTCAAAAGCAATCAGTGTACCCTGTTACATGACGAAAACTGCTCAGGAACAACTCGAGGAGCACAAGAAGGAGCCCAAGGCATCAATTCGACCTCCATACTCCCCAGATCCCAATCCAATCGAGCATCCAGGAGATGTGCCAGAACAGACCTAGTGTACAGATGCACAGGACCCGAAGGATCCCACCCTCCCGTTGTCTGACACCACAGGTTGCTCTGACATGGCCCAATGAGTCAGAGTTGTTTTGATGGCATGATGGGAACCAACACAGTATTAGGCAAGTTGTGGCTGATTGGTGTATATATATATATATATATCACTTAAAAAAAAATAAATGCAAAAAAACCCCACTTCTCATTGTGAAGTACCTGTCTGAACTGAGGAATTCAGTAAAGGAAAATGTTGTGCTTTGGAGAGTGGTCAGCAGTAATGTCAGTTATAAATAGTGTGTAGACTAGGCAGTAGGCTAAAGCATTCAATAAATGCTGAGAATTTATTTAACTAGAGAGAAAATAAAATCCCCAAATCACTGCCTACTGAACGAGCAACAAGCTTGTTCTCTCTGCCCTTTGAAAGTTAGCTCTCATTTTGCTGCAGCGCTCTCTGGTCTGTGATTGGATCCCCTCTGGGAAGCTCTGGGCAGAAAAAGTCATCCAGTTCACCTCTGTAAAGAGCAAATTGCACAGTGTATGTAATGTGCAGTTGAAGACTGAGAGCAACAGATACAGCAGATACCGAGTCAATGCAGTGTTGTTTGAGATTTGAAGAGAAGAGAAAGATTTGCATCTGCCAGGTTTCACTTGAGTGAAACAGCATCTGATGTATCTCACCTTGTTTCAAATGGAACTGGAGAGTCACTTCGCCTGCTACTGGAGGGACAAAGGCGACTTTGATAGGCAGACTCAGGTCTGTTCACAAAACGAGACGAAAATAATAATGACAGGAATGAGAATTATGCTTTGTTACTAAGTCGTATTATATGCTTTGGCTCCAGTTAGTGAATGTGCCCTCTTTACTGAGTACTTTTGCCCTAGATTTCTGTAATAAAATGGTACATTTGTCGTCTTAAAGTAATACGCTACGAATCTTGAGATTTGTCCCAGCTAAATGTAGAATGTCATCTTTGTCAGCGAGTACGTGTGTGTGTGTGTGTGTGTGTGTGCGTTTGTGCGCATATAGTACATGCAGTCTGTATTCGTTTCGCACGCCCCAGGTTCCTTCCAGCAGAGGAAGCTTCCCTGTCAAGCAACTCACGCCACGCTGGAGATCAACTCAGCCCCTCTCAACATCAAACCAGATTTAAATGTGTGGAAAAAAGCAAAAGTGATTTGTGAAAAAAAAAGGAGAGAGAGAAGGTGGAAAAAAGAGAAAAGGATTTGAAGTTAAAGCAAAAGCGAAGAAAGACGGTATAAACACTGCAGCTGTTTTTTTGGGGTTTTTTTGGTTGTTTTTTTTCTGTATTTTTTTTTTCATTCTCGACTTTACAGACTCCATCTTTCTCTCTTCCTCTGCCCCTCACCCATCCAACCCCTATAGTGTGTGCCCAGTGAAGGGGCACTATCATTTGCCCGCACACTAATTAGAACAGTCAGCACAGCAAACTCCTCTTCACTCACCACCAGGCTCACAAATTACATTTCATGTGTTTGTTATTTACTGCTCTTCTTTAATTAGAAAAAGTATTTGGAGGAGCACTCAGGAGGTATGGTGAAATCTCTCCCTTCTGTCTTACTCTGTATATTGAATAATCATCCTCCCTTAGAGAAATTTCCTTTTGTCTCCCTGCCTTCACAGTCTGAGATTTCTATTTAGCAAAACTGAGGTCTTCAGTGACAAATACACTCATGCCAAATGCTGTTTCTAAGTGAACCTATTCGGACCCTTCTCACAGATTTGAATTATAATTAGTTCTCCTTTTTCAGTTGCACAGAAATTCTTGGAGGCTGTTTTGTAAAGAATGCATATGAGCTTGTTGAGCATCCTCTCGCTGTCTATTTTTCTACTGTATAAAAAGACACATTTTTGTCTGCAAAGGCTTAGACACTGTTCTGGCTTGTGTGGATGCGTGAGATGCTGCCAGTTCCTCTTGCTGCTGCTTCCTCTGCAGGATGAAAGGTTTAAGGTTCAGGCTCCTTAACACTCTGCCAGGCCACAAAATCAGCCTGAAGACAAAACAGGAGAGACAGGGAGGAAGCAGGACGGAGGAGCGAGAGATGGAGGAGGAATCAGGTTGACAATATAGAAGCAAACAGAGGAAGGAGCTACATGCAGCAGAATCAGTGATGCTGGTCTGGGAGGACTTTGAACTATGCAGGAAGCTGTTGGTTTATCAAGCTGCTTGTTTTCATCCCAAAACAGATTTTCTTATTTACTGTATGTTTAGTGAGGTCTTGAAATTATCCAGCGTTTACCAGGACAGTGAAAACATGCTTCTGAATTTTTGTGTTTTGGGCTGGAAGCAAAAAAAAAAAACAAAACAAAAAAAAAAAAAACAGCTTTTTTTAAATGTTTAAAATCCATTTATTCATTGCTTAGTACCACAAGAATAAATGGAAAAATGTGTTTTGTTGATTGAGATTAAATGGCTTAAATATCACACTTATGTTATCAAACGAGATGGTATACGCTCAGTGAGCAGTTCAGTGACTGCTAGAGTTAAAAATCTGGCAAATCTTTCCTTTTTCCCAGCTTCTTGTCATATAAATGGTGCAATTTTCTCATGCCTTTCACCTGCTGGTGTGGTTTGGGTGTCTGTGGTTTAACATACTAAAGTTCAAAGCGAGCTGCAGGCCTACATGTCCTAGTGTTACCCAGCCTGTCTACGTGAGCACTGTCACCTGTATGTCAAAGTAAGCAGGACTGATCTGCACCACCACCAAGTCACTCTGTTTAAAACATAGAATATGTAAACGCTTTACCCTGATGACAGCGTTAATGGTTATGAGTCTTCAAAGGGACTCAGCTAATAGGTTTAGCTCCATTACCGTTATGGATTTCTTATGAGGGACCACTTGAGTTCCATCATGATAGATTACAGACCATTGTGCCTTTTTTTCTTGCTCTGTGTGTACAGTAAAGGCAAGCACTCATTTCTATAATGTTGGATTAATACGGGGCATAAGGCGCAGATCGGTTCGGATGGCTCTTTATCTCGGGCACATCAGGGTGAATAATGTGTGTACGTGGGCCTGGCGGGGGTGGTGCTGTCATAGGATAGGGGTGGTGGCGGTGGGGGAGAGTTGAGGGATGATTTCACGCAGAGATGCTCCATAAATCCCACTCATAATTGTTTCCCTACTTGGTGTGCAGTCTTGCTCCATAAAGGGGCAAAGCCAAGGGTGCTCTAAATGTCAGGGGAGCAGCACGCTGATGAATTACCTGTTAAAGATATCAGAGAGAGGCGCATTTCATGTGAAAGATGAGCCCAACACAGCGCTATAGGCTCCGACTGCATGTATGAGCTTATTCAGCCCCCCCACCCCGCCCCTCCCCCAGGGGAAATTTGTCTTTTTATCAACTGTCCAGAGAAGTCACAGCATATCCTAGCCGAATAAATCAAAGAGAATTAGCTTGCTGGGTTTTCTTATCTCTGATGTGCCTGTTTTTCTGCAGAGATCACCTGAAGATGTGTGCCTTGGTGTGTGTGTGTGTGTGTGTGTGTGTGTGTGTGTGTGTGTGTGTGTGTGTGTGTGTGTTTGCAGAATTGGCCTGACAGTAGAGGTGGCTCATGTATGACTGGTTTAGTTTCAGCAGGCAGCATGAATACACACCGATCTGTCTCTTAGCAGCCTTCGTCGAAAGACCCAGACTTGACCGAAATGTGAACGAAGCTACATGCAGTTAAGTTTGTGTGTGTGTGTTAATCCTTCTTGCATAGCTGCACAGCCACAGATTGGTAATACCTTGATGTTTGTCAGGGTAGCTGAGATGGTGCTAGTTTTAAACAGAGGTTGTAGGATGTCTCTTTCCCCTTGGCCTGTCTGGGACAGCTATCATTACAGACCCAGCGCCTCTCCAGATAAGAGCGCCCAGGACTTCACAGTACACAGGCTGCGGCAACCTGCTGTGATAGCTCATGCTTAAAGGATAATACTTTCTGCGCATTAATCAGATGGCTCTTTGACCACGGAGTATTGCGCGGCCCAGATGAAATTGAAAAGCGAGGTTTGGTTCCCTGATAATCTCCAACACAAACATCAGTAAAATGCAGCCACTGGTCTCACTGAAAGGCTTCAGAGTCAGGGAAGTGATTGCAGCAGGTTTAAAAATTCACGATGGAAATGTCAGAGATGCTAAGAGTCTCACTAATTTCTCTCTCCAGTTCAGTGTTTCTGGTTCTTCATACCATCTGGACTCTTGGCAAATGTAAACACCGTGTTATGAGAGATGGAACATAAAGCTCTTCTACTTTCTAAATCTGCTGGTATGCAATTAATTTTGCAGCAGAAACTGGCATGTATCCTTCACCAGTGAATCTTCAAATAAACCACATAACAAAAAGCTGGCAAAACATTAGATGATTTAGAAAGTATTGTCTTCCACTAGATTATAAATTATATTTTCCTATGATGATGAAGGCCTAGCTTTTCTGGAAAAAAAGGGTGATTTGACATTTGTTACATACTACAACAACACACTGAATAATCAGTTCTTTGACCTGAATTATGTCTTAGATTCTGTCATTTTCAATTTAGCAGTTTAAAATGTGGTTTATTTTGCGTGTCTGTTTTTTTTTCTTTCTCTCCTCTGGCCTCATGGGCGAAAAATTGCCTTTTTCCTTGCTGTGAAAGCAGCCACTCACTCGTGTTAATTTCTGTGTTTCTTTCCATCAATCACCCCCTCCCCAAATGGGTTTCATGTTTATGCCCATTTGTAGGGCTGCTTCTATCCTCCTCCATTCTTCCTTTGTGTTTATGTCTATGGATGTTGAGGAAAAACATGTCGAGGAGCTCCCCTTGGTGATGGCAACAATTTGGCTTTCATATGCCCCTATCCTCCAGACTCTGCTTAGTGCTGCTAGTCGGGTTATATGCGTGTGTTTGCATGCATTTGTTCTACAGGATGCAAGAGAGTAATAGTACTTTTGTTTTGATGCCATTTTGGAAAGACTTTGACAATGTGAAAGGGAGCTTTCAGGTGAAAAAAACTAAGCAAAATTATGTTTTTAGGTAGTGTTGTGTAATTGTGATTATTTAGAATCTTGCAGCTCACTGTAAAGGAGGTGAGAAGAGGATGGGGGGAAGGTTAGTGTCATATTTCTTACCTCTAAACTGACAGCTTGTCAAAGACTGAGCAGTAATTGAAAAGCACAGGAAAAGTGGATAATGATCGTTTATTTGTGTGAAATTCAAACGAGGGCTTGAGAAAAGCTGGACTTGTCGGTTCAGAGGCTTATCTAGCTTTGGTTGGCTGAGTAATTAAATCAGAGAAGCGAGTGAAGTTCTCCTCAGCTCAGCGCCTCGTCTTGTTTCCTCTTTAATCAGGTGGCTATTAAACCTCTGATTGCACTCCCCATCTTCTGACTTCAGCTTAGCTATTAAACACAGACTGGAAGCATTTTTAGTTTGTGTGTCTCTGTGTGTGTATGTGTGTGTGTGTGTCTGTCAGTCAGCATGCTTATTGTTTCACGTTGTAAGGATATGTAAGAATAGAAGGAATAGTTTCCATCACAAGTGGAAGACGAAATAGGACAGAGCAAATACAGTGCAATATAGATTACAAAAGAGTGAAGCTGAGGAGAAAAGACACAGATGCTGGTGTTGTTCCACCACCTGCAACATGTTTTTCCATTTATTGTTGACTAGTTGATGAATGCTTCTTTCAACAACTACAAATTCATTCAGCACTGACACGTAAAATGTCTGGGACCTTATGTTTTAACTTGAAAAATGCACACATTAATGCACTTGCATGCACAATAACCAAGCACATACAAATCCTCGAACACACCCACTCATGGACGTTTGTAGAAATAGTTTATATTCCTCTGCTATCAACAATTCAGCACTGGCTTTTTTCTCTGTGTGCTTCAAGTGACATAATCTGTCACAAGTGACTGTATGACCTCTTCCAAGGTCATCTGATTCCTCCTTTGCACTCGGCAGAGATGCTACAGATTGGACTAATGCCAAGCTGCCTGCATACATCCACTCTCATGTGGCTAGCCTACTTCTGCTGGCACAGACAAGGTTGTTCTCCAAAGACAGTCGACCTTTGGATTAGTGACAGAAAAAACCTGGTGTTATGTTTAACATTTAGGGTGCATTAAATAAATATATTTAGTATTAGGTAGTAAGAAAATGTATCTTTGTTTATCTTGACTATTAATATATTTACTAAATATATATACACACACATATATATACACACACACACACATATATATATATACATACACACACACGTTTTTTCTTAATTTTTACTACTTTCTACGTTGTAGATACATACTGAAGACATCAAAACTATGAAGCAAGATATATGGAATTATGTAGCAAACAATTGTGAAATAACTCTAAATGTTTTATATTTTTGATTCCTCAAAGTTGCCACCCTTTGCTTTGATTACTGCTTTGCACACCCTTGGCCTTCTTTCAGTGAGCTTCATGAGGTCGTCACCTGAAATGGTTGTCACTTCACAGGTGTGCCTTGTCGTGGTTAATTTACATAGCAGTGAGAATCTGCAATGTAAAAAGTCATGAAAATGAAGAAAGACCATTAACTTTTGAAAAGTTTGGGGTCACCCAGACAATTTCATATTTTCCATGAAAACTCTCACTTTTATCCATGTGCTAACATAACTGCACAAGGGTTTTCTAACCATCAATTAGCCTTTCAACACCATTAGCTAACACAATGTAGCATTAGAACACAGGAGTGATGGTTGCTGGAAATGTTCCTCTGTACCCCTATGGAGATATTCCATTAAAAATCAGCTGTTTCCAGCTAGAATAGTCATTTACCACATGAACAATGTCTAGACTGGATTTCTGATTAATTTCATGTTATCTACACTTAAAAAAAACTGCTTTTCTTTCAAAAATAAGGACATTTCTAAGTGACCCCAAACTTTTGAACAGTAGTGTATATTTATGTACAGCTTGTTCTTTCTATTTTTAATGAGGTAATAAGAAAATGTATCTTTGTTTATCTTGAGTATTGGAAAAAAAATGTTGCCAAGAAAATGCATTTTACGAAAATCGGATTATAAAACCAATTTTACTGCCTGTCGTTTTTTACTTTGAGGGACTGTGGCACAAAATCAGAAACTCATTTGCAATCCTCTCCATTTTTTTCAACTCTGTATAACCAGAAGTAGAGTTGCACTCATTGCAGGAGGACCTTGTTTACCAAACACTTGGGTATAAAGTGTCTCCTTGCAGCAGAAATCACAAAAAAAACAAACAAAACTTTTGAATACAATCTGCTCCAACTTACTATCATGAGTCTTATTTCTTGTGTGTTTCTCTGTATGTTTTTCTAAAGCCCCCACCATCCTGAATGAATTAAACTGGACCCAGGCGCTGGAGAGGGTCTTCATTGAAAACCGTCGGGATGACAGCTCCTTGCGCTGGCAGGTGTTTGGCAGTGCCACAGGAGTGACACGATACTACCCAGGTAGGCCGAAGGGAGCCGAGTCGACAGTCTGCCTTATAACTCACAGCAAGATAAAGTCTAAATTGACCCTAGGGATCCTCAGCTGCAGAACATTGGCAATCTCTTATCAGATGGCTGTACTGGTAACTCGATAGACAGAATGAAATTATGATTACTTTGATCTAATCTGATCTGAAATATCCTACAGTGCACTGCACGGCCAGTAACTTATTTTCTTGCTGTCTCCAGCCACTCCGTGGAGGGCGCCCAACAAGATTGACCTGTACGATGTCCGCAGAAGACCGTGGTAAGTGTCGTGACCCTGTTCCCACAGACTCATTTAAGTTTTTTGTTCTGCTGCTGTTAATGCCTGCTGGACACTGTATGAATAGTATGAAAATAAAAGCCATTATCCTTTGAAGTTTTGAACATAGCAGTAATTTTCAGTGATGTTTTTCCAGAAACTGACACATTTTAAGTCTTCAGGAAAATAAGTTTTGACAGCAGAAGTGATGCTGGTATCGTCATTTGACACTGCACCTCAAAAAAAATCTGTAATTATACGTCATTTTTGCTTAATATTGCAAAATACGCCAACATATCAATAAAATTGCCCAAAAAGATAGAATTTACGTCAAATGTAAAATAATTTAAAACCCTGTAACTGTGAATAGCCATAAAATGTCAAATTCTTAACATTTTTTGATATAAAAAGATTTGCAAATTTATTCTAGTTTCACAATTTTTTTTATTTTATAGAAGAAATTGTTGAATTTAAGGTCAATACTATAAATATATTTCTGAAATTGGATAAAATAAGTGACAGTCTGCTAAAAATGAAGGTTCTATAATTTAACATGGATTTGTTTAGTTTGAAGGTTTGTCTTTATGTAGGTTTTCTCATCAAAAATGTTGAATTAATGTGTTTTCATCTATCTTCCATCAATCCATCTAATAATTTTATTTTTGTTACAGATGTAATTATCCTTCATTAAACACTGGAAAGCCAAAAAAGACACATAATCTTGTGTAAAATTAGGGATAGAAAATGTATTTTTTTGTGTAAAATGAAAAATGACTGCATTTGTAGGGGTGGTTATTTTTCATTATTTTACTGTATTTTTTGGTGCCTTAGCTGCTGGAATATTACAGTTTTTTTTAAGGTCTTTCTTTTTTATTGTAATTATATTCAAACACCTGAGCTCAGGCAAACTTTTAGCAAGAAGTGAGATCAAACTGTTGAGTTTGAGGAAAACAGTCAGTGATTTATGATTTCCACATTAGTATAAATTCAGACTTTAATGCTGCAGTTAGAACCACTCTAGAGTATATTATAAACAGGTTTTACTCTTTCAAATTCTAATTTCTGTGTTATAAAAGAGGCAACAGCCTGTGGCCGTTCACTGCGTATGCCTTTTACTGTTACACTGAAAATAATTTGAGGTCATTTTGCTCACTGAAAAGGTATCACTTGCTGCATGTCTGCACATTAGAGGGCTTTATGAATATAGCTAGTATACAAAAGAAAGGCTTTAACTTATAAATCCAGCCAGTGTTAGGATTCCTCTGCAGTAATTTCTCTTCAATAGACCGTCTGTGCTCCTTCCAGCCCGGAGCAAAAAAAAAAAAAAACAGAATATTGTTTAATGAAATGAGATCAAATGTTTCCCTGACCTGTATTTATCTCAGTAAGAATAATATACAAAGCACCATCTTACAAAACAAGCTAGAGGCTAATGCTTAGTTCAGAGTGGCCACCTTTGCGTCTGCAGCAGCTGATACCTGTACAGAGCAGCTGGATGGACAGAATTAGGCTGTGGCGGCTAAAAACACCTGCCTCACCCGCCCACCAGAGCTTCCTGTCCACCCTCTGACTTTCAATCTACCTGCCACTGTCAAATCGGCTTTGTGGCTGCCCTGCCTGTTGCCTGGTTACAGGTCAGAGCGAACTGGACATAACCATGACAGCAATGTTGATTAGACCTGACCCCGTTTTCCGTCTCTGTCTTCGTCCAGCTCAACCTGAGTGGCTGTTTGAGGTCAGGCTGGGCTGGCAGATGAAGGCTCGGGTCAAACAAACACGAGCAATTCAGCTGTGTTCAAATTAGAATGAAGCTCAGGATACCAAATATGCAATATTGACAATCTGAAGTGTAACTATTTCTTGTGCAAGTGAAGTTTATAGATCCAGTCAAGGTTTATTTATTGATTTGTGGGCATTACAGCGCTGCCATCCTCGACCAAAAGAAAATATAGGAAATAAATGCCCCAGACTAAATAAAACTGAAGTCAAAAAATACATAATTCTGTATCCCATACCACACACACAATGACATAATAGGAAATGTAAAATAGAATACAGTAAAAAGTTCACATTTTCCTCACAGCACAAAGTTTTGGTTGTCCTGTGAGATAAGAGAGACATAAAAAGTCTTGTACTGTAAGTTCCGCTATACAGCTGAAGATTTTGACTTGCCACAAAGTGAATGTAGATTCAATTCAAAGTGATCGCCTCACACTTCAATGTATACACAACCATGAGACTAAGAAGGTGTTCTCTGACAATTTAATTAAGTTAACAGCAGATTAAAATCTCCCCGGTGCTGCGCTGTCGCATTAGGCAACAGAATAAACATGTAAAATGCTGGAAAGCACAAGGCAGCGTGCAGCAGGACAAGTTAAAACAATGATCCTGTCCCTGATCTGTCAGCGCAATAGCCGAACTACATCCGAGTTTAATTCCCTTACACATGTTGGGAGTGGAGGACTCTTCCCAGAGACGGAGAGGAACAAGCGATGAGAAAGATGAGGGGGGCTGCTGAGCGGCAGCAGCATGTGTGACAAGGTTAGACAGAGGAAGGGGTGTATTTTTGCACAGAGGAACACCTTGTCACCCCCCTGGTCCTCCATGTTTGTCACTGTCATTTCTGTTGAGCTTTTCCTCATGTTGGAGCCTTAGACATTCCTGTAGCCTGTTGCTTAGCAACTTATGCCCAGCCGTGCTGAGTGGCGGGGCCGTGGCAGGGAGTGTCATGATATGTCAGGTCAGACTTGTGTGATTATAGTCTAACATGCTGTCTCCTCTGCTGACATTCACTGGAGAGGTCGGCCAATCACGCACTGTACAAAAACAGTCTGCTGGGGTTAGGTAAGCCCGTCACATGTGCTTATGTGACAGCACTAGATAGCGGTTTCCGTCACAGGGACAGTAGCACAAATAACCGCATGAGCATTTCCACAGGAAGCACAGATACCAACATGAGCACTATTTATGCATCCAGGTGGCATTTAAGGAGAAATCTGATTCCTCAGTTTTTGTGTATGGAAATATAATGTGGAATTATACTGCAGTGAATGCAACAGATTGCTAATCTTTTTAAAAGCAAATCCAACAGTTCCGACTGTTTATAGAAACAGTGCCTAATATGTAGCAGTCTGTGTGTGCTGTAGCAGCAGCACTGTCAAATTTAGTGCTAAAGGCCTGTTTAGTCCCATCAATGTGGATTTAAGATGCTATTCTGCTATATGCCCACATGTAGTTGGCTGACTTTTGCTGAGAAATGACAGCTGTGGCCACAAGTGACACCTGAAGGATAAAACTATAACTTAACAGCTAGATTCGACAAAGCGCTTTACAATGTCTGTGTCACGCTAGTGGTGCCAAAGCTGCCATGCAAAGCGCTCGCTTGACATTGGAAACAACTTGGTGTTCAGTGTCTTGCCCAAGGACTGCCCACCTTGCAATAGGTTGCAGACAACCTTCTTCACCACTAAAGCCACTTAGTTCATAGTCGCAAATCACAATAAATCACATAGTAGCAAATATAATAAGCAATCTATATATCTGAAATGTGCTACCATGAACTGTGATAACCCACTGATAATACCACACCTAAGTAGGACTATGTCAGCAAAACCTCAGACGATTGAATCTTTTTTTTCTTATCAATATCTATTTTTATTCATTATACTCCCCCCAACCTCATTTTTCAGCAATCGCATAACCAAGATTAAGTCTACCTCTTTAAAACCCTTAATAAGTTGGGAGCACCTGTCTTGTCATTAGGTTTGCTTTTATATAAATCAAGAAGCTACTCAAAAGGTGGAAACTAGCTTGGCAGCGGTGGCAATAACACCCACTAAACATTACTTTCCTTTCATGTTATGTCAACTCCTGATGAGTTACAATCAGCTCCACACATGCAGTTTTGTGCTCATCCCATGATACAAAAAGAATAACTAATCACTTTGTTACAAATGACACAAAACACAGACATTGCACTGATCAAACTGATTGCAACAACACTGTCATCTGTGCCAAAAAGTCACACCTGACTGAATAATAAAATGAGAGCAATTCAGATGTGATTAGAATTATGGCTAAAGTAATGTTTTCTTTTTTTTTTTTAAATGACTTTACACATGCAGTAAATAGTGTAAAACAGACAAACACACACTATCTTCCAAATCCTACCACATACCTAACAGATCTTTTCCTCTCACAAACTCACAGATACATCAGATCGTACGAGCCGATATGCCAGATAGATACTACAGCTTCACAAATACCAGTAAAGCAAGTGGAATACACAGATCTAATCGCAGGAACATACTTCAGTAACATTTGCGCTGCTCTAAAAAGAGTCCCACAGTCTCAGATGTGAATTGTACACAGACTGGATGTAGCAGCCAGAGTTCCTGGCCAGTTTGTAGAATAATAGACCTGTAATTTTACTGGGGCCGATCGATAGTGGTGTGACTGACCTGGCCAGAGCGGTCCAGGTGGTGCTCTGAGAAAAAAAAACTGAAAAAAAATCTGAGGTCTGCCTGCCTCTACAGATGGGCTTTCTCCCCTTCTGCTCTCCTACCAACAGCCCCAGGAAAATTAATGGTCCAGTCAGCACACTTAATTGTCTCCAATTGCTCTGACATTAATTATTAACATTTGTCCATTATAATGTCTGTTCGTGTTATCAAGGGTAGCGAAGCAGAGGGTGAAGTGAGGCAAAGGAGAGGGAAAAAGCCAAAGGGTGAAGAGAGAAATAACCAGAGCCAGGTATGGAGTCCTGTTAGCCAAGCGTTGCAAAGATCCCATTACCTCCCAGGTTCACAACAGCATGTAGGCTATATCACATATTGATTTCTTCAAAAAGTCAATCTGACCTCTTTATAAATATTATGACTGCTGGTCAATCCTCGAAGCTCAGGCTCCCCAAAACAGCATTCCCAATATCTGCAGCCTTGAGCTTCGCCTCCTCCTTTCATTCTCTGCGCCTCACTTCAGTTGGAGTCCGAGTCAAAAGAAAGGCCAGTGTTATTGTTGTAGCCGAAAGTGCCGCGAGGCTTTAGCCGTTTTACCAGGAGAGTCCCAATGAAAAAAAAAGAAGACATTTTGGTTTGAGCTAAGACATAGAGATGCAGCAGAACATTTTGTTGCGTCTCTAAAAGCAACAGACTCACAGTCACATTTGCCTACTACTAACTGATAGTGATGCAGCGTAATATGCATGACTAATTCAATATTTTTATCCAGAAAGAAAAGGAGTGGAAAATTTGGACAAAAAAAAATCGTGTGTGTTCTTAGGCATGACCGAAAATATGGAAATCTTGGTACCAGCACTTCCAATAATCAACAGAAAGTGGAATAAATAAACGGCAGACAACATCTCTTTTCTCCTGCAGGCTCTCTGGGCACCGTCCTCCTATATTTTTATCTTAATTCAATCTTTATTCGCCTGCCACATCCACAGGAGCACTAAGAGAGCAGCAGTCCATAAAATAATAAGCCCATCAGCACAATACAAATCCACGCACATATGGGAGGGAGCAGGCACACAAACGAACACTAGCACTGTCTCCGTGTTATGACAGTTCTCCCATTATTGTATGGGTGCCCTCCTTACACCTACTGTACATGATGCATGTACATCAAAGCTCTCACTGGGGGAAAAAAATCACACATTGTTATGTCAAAGATTGCACACAATGCAGACGGTACTGTATGTACATCCCACTCATTACGCACATTAAAGCATTGTGCAGAGCAGCCAATAAGCTCAGTTCACACCAGAATACAGGGAAATATCCACACACGTGAATAACTGCCAATACACACAGCTCCAATAATACAGTGAGCTATTTCTGCTCAGTTACTGTAACACAATAAAACACATTTATTTATTTATCTCTTATTTAGCCGTGAAGTTCCCACTGAGATACAGTATCTCTTCTTCCGGGGAGTCCGAACCACTCCATGTATCATGTTACATGTATCTATTGCATTTTTCTGAAATGTACGTAGGAGATAATTCCTCCAATTTAAATGTAATGCACAACACTTTGTCGAATGGGTCAGGGTGCATAAACACAATCTCCAGAGAGAGTTAGCCCCCCGGCACAGTTAATGTATTGATTTTACAGCGCTGTGCCATGGGGAAAAAAAAGGAAAAACTATTTCATGAATTCCAATGAGACTCCTTTACCAGACTGCTACAAAAAGGAGCGAAGCACAATCACCACAACGCAGAATCTGTCATTGTGTTCGTTGCTTGTATAATGCATTTCTTTTAGATTCGTGCGGGGGGGTGTTGGTGGTGGGTTGTGAGGGTGGGGCCGCCATGAATGTTGCTGCTTTAATCTCCCCTCACTCAGTGTAAAGAGCACATGTCTGCAGCATGCACACACACACATCAGACTTCATCTTTATTTTACAGATTGTCATGTGTATTTTTGATGGTATGAACACGTTGATATCATGACGTGTGATGTATGTTATGGCTTTCTGGTATTTTTTTACAACAGCAAACTCATTGATTTTTTTGCCTAATAATGTATCACAAATTGAAAATAATAAAAACACTGACCACTTAAACCTCAGCAGTTAGATTTCATTTGCAATTAGCTAATACCTCATGGCTAAAGGGCTTTGCCTCATGATTATTTTCCCAATTGATTCTAGTTTGGATGATTTAAAAAAAAAAAATCTATAATCAAAAATAGGCCGAAAGGTGATTACAGGTTCCCAGACGCAGCGTCAGAGTATTGATTATTTTGTCCGACTGTCAGTCTAAAACCAAACAGATTCATTGTACAACAATATAAATATAATATAACAGTGATTTCTAACATTTGAGAAGCTGGAACTGGGAACTGCAGTGACAGAAATTTTAAAAAACAAACAAAAAAACCAATACAAATAAGTTTGAAATTTAATAATTTTAAGAAATATCTCTTTTTTAGGTTTTATGGATGCTCAAGTAAGGACTTTATAATGCAATTTGTGCTTTACTTTGTAATATGTTTTCAGCACCACTTTATCTTGTTGATGGTATGAAATTGGTTCGTTTACCACCCACCAGGTAGAAGCAGTTGCATAGGGAGTAGCCATCACTGTTTGGAATTTTATGTTTTATTTTATTGAAGATATAATGTGGTTAAATACCTGGATGTGATGAACATTAAATTGTGGCTGGTTGTACATCTTGAGTCGAACGCGGAGGAAGAGCTTTCACATGAATTTATCTTCTGTAATGAGCTGTTCAGAGTGATCAAGAGCTGACAAATCATCATATGTGACACAAAAGTGACATCTAAATTCAAATATTGTCACAAGTTTTGGTGGTTTAGTATCAGTGATAAGATATTGGCCGTAACTTTTATGGAATGGACAGAGCGAGCATAGGCTGAGATGTGTCTGCTGGCTGATGGTTGTGTCGCAGGGGGATAGATGGGCGACGGGGCTCTGTTCAGCACCAGCCAGGCCCATCTGCTTGTCACCTGGCCTTGGCATGCAGGAGACTGGGTAATGACAGGGAAAGAATGGCATCAGTGGGCAGAAGCTGAGAGGTAATTACTGACTGGAATCCATGCAGAAACAACACATCTGGATCCATGAGTCAAAATGTGGAGAATTATACACTGATACCGGCCTCAATTCATGATTTTTATCTGTCAGAACCGTGGAGCGGCGTATCAGCCCGGAGACTGAAAATCCTTGACTCCTTCCCCACTCTCTCTGATCCTGATGTTCTCTGCTCAGAGGCACAGAGAAAATTCAATTGTACTCCAGGCAATGGAAAGGGAGAGAAAGAGAGTGGTGCTGATACACTAAGACAATCTGTGTGGAAGATCAGCCATGGCAGCACTATAGCTCCAGTGTTGAGTGACGCTATCCTGGCTCATGTGTTACTCTTCCTTACTCCATCACTGCTCGCACATTCTTCTTAAACCCCATTACTGCTGATCAATGCTGCCTCTTTCACAGTTGGAGAGAAATGATCTGCTTGAAAGTAATATTTCCTCAGCATATTTTAGGGCCAAAGCTCGCACAGTTCTCCATTGTGAGATTCTACATTGGTGCAGCTGAAGATGACCTATAATGACTGAGTAATAGAAGTCTGCATTGCCTTATAATTAACATTTAGCCCCCTCAAAATAACTTCAAGTCCCATTAAAGGACTATTCTACTCTATGAGAAATAGACTGACCACAGAAGTTAATGAAATCCTGCAGTTGGTCTGTGGGCATCAGCCGTCACCAAATGACCCTCCTTCAATCTCCAGACGGGGTGTCTCCATCCACGAGCCAGAGGGAGTGGAGACGTGAGCCACATTCTGACCGACTTTCGGTCCTGCATCGATGATCGCTTTCACAAGCCCCGTCCTCTCAAAAGAAAGCAGCCCCCACTGTGTGGAGTCTCAGCTCTCTCCCCCTCTCTCTCTCAATGCCTCAAATTAAGATTTCAGTAATTAAATTGATAAAACTCATGCATGCCAATATGCCTCATGGTTCCAGACCTGATTTCATACGCCACACAGTTGTGGAGAGCTGTGGAAGTTCTACCTTTGATGTGGCATTCTTTATTATTGAAAATAATTGGATTCTCCCTCCTCCTCCTCGCCCTCTTTTACACACGGACATTTTGCCCATGTTCACTCTGAGCATGCTCAGTTAATCGACCCCTTGCGAGGCAGAGTTGGTGCACGGTCCCTGTTCCATCAGGGGGGTTTCGGGCAGGTTTTTTTGGCCGAGCGGGGCTCGGGTTGTGTCTGGAAAACGGATTTGAGCGGCCCAGGCGGTGCGCTGAGAGATGTCACTTCAGCACAGGTTGCGCTGAGGCTTGTGGGAGCAGTGGTGAAGCCTACCGGGGCTCCGTCGCTCTACCTCCATATCAGCTTGGCCGAGCAAAAGAAGAGAGCCTCTCTGGCCCACAGGCAGCTGGCTTCTCTCCACACTCAGCGGAATGGCTGATAATCAGCAGAAAGAGACCCCTGATGATTACTCTGCCTCCGCCCAAGACGGCTGCTAACTGCTTGCCTGCTCACTCCTCCGAATGTCAAACTCACATTTGAAACCTCTCCTCCTCCCCCTTCCCCGTGCGCCATAGAAAAGCCTATAATGTCCATCAATCTCCACTCCGTTTGTACCAGTGGTAAATGCGAATTTAATTGCTACTGGAAGAGACTGAGGGGATTTTTGATTTCCTCCTGTATGTCATCCTCTATCACCATCGGACAGACGTTATGTGTGCGCCTCTTCCAGGACAAGAGTTGTCTGGCCAGCTAGTCAGCGGCGTTCCTGCCTCGTGGCCTACGCTGTGCCGTGGCAGACACACGACCAGAACAGCCCTATTTTAGGAGTTGCTTTGCAGTTGAAGTACAATAGTCTGAGGCAGCTTTTGCCTCCCCGCTAAACAAAGGGACCGCCAGAGTAAATAATGTGTTTGACGCCCAACTGATGAGTCATCAAAGGAACAGAACATCAGCTTTCTTATTTTACTGACAGCACTTAGCTCAGCACAGGCTCTCCACAGCACAGGTCAACACCACTCAGACTGCTCCTTGACAAGTTCAAATCAATTTCAAGTGAGTAAATACAAAGGATATTGGACTTTATGAGTCACCATCGTGTGGCTGCAAAAAAAAAAATCATCATTTTAAGATGTCTTTTAAGGGTGATTTCTTGTTATAATTGAAAAAAACAAACAACTTTAACTCCCAAAACTGTGAATACCTATATTTGTGGAAATAATTATTACTCTTAGTCATCCATTAAGCCTGTTTGAGGTAAATTACTTCACTGCAACAAAGTGATGTTTGATTCAGCAAAACATATTTGATGATATTTGAGACAGAATGTGTCGAACTATTATCAGTTTTTAAGGTGATAAGGACGATTACATGACACTTAATTAAGACTTCAAACTTCACATTACATGAAGAAACAACTGCAACAGGTCTTCTGCACAGCTTATGGTACTTCATGTATTGTTGATATCAGTAAAATTTTAACAGAAAGAAGGAGCTAGATGACTGAGATAAATATGTATGTTAACAAAGCGGGACTGTCTTCTCATACAAAATTATAATTTTGGACTGTTGGTACTGATTAATAATTGAATCAACCCTCTGTTGATACAGTGTAACAGATGTTTTTATTTTTCACGTCTTTTAGACTCATTACGAGTCTTGTGTGGTTAGGAGGCTGTACAGGCCATTGTACTAAATGTGTTATTATATACTTAGTAATTACTTTGGCTTATGCCGTAATTATTTAGAGGAGGCATTGTTATGCAGCAGAGGACTATCTGTGTTGAAGTCAGATGACAGTCGCTGTAGCCAACACTGAAGTATATAACAACTTATTAACTCTTCTAAGCACATAAGCCTTTTCAGTATTCTGTAGCTTAAGTGGGCTCAGCCTTGGTTGCTTCACATTATCATGGCTCAGCTCACGGAGACTTTGGCTTCTTTCTTTAGTGCAATTTTCAGAGATTATGGGAGAAAATTAAAGCCCATTCTTTGTGTCTTTTGTATAGGTATATCCAAGGTGCATCGTCTCCAAAGGACATGGTCATCATTGTGGATGTGTGAGTATCTCACTCCCTGTTTTAACTTTCCCCTCTTGCTGGAGTGTACTTTGTCTCCTTCACAGGGCGCTAGTGCCACCTGTTGGTCTGAAGAAAGGCTAAAGTTCCATGAAGACGACTGTTGTTCATCTTCTCCCGTTAATTTAAGCACATTAGCCATTGACACTGCTGTCTAAAACATGCATGAAATACTGAAGGCATGTCCAAATGTGGAGGATAAAATTGTTAAACCTGCACTCTATGACAGTAAAACATGTTCATATAGGAGTCTCTAAAGATTTCTACTTGTCTTCATGCTGCTGAGCGCCTGTTGTGCCTGTCTGCAGGAGTGGAAGTGTCAGCGGACTCACTCTGAAGCTCATGAAAACCTCCGTTGTGGAGATGCTGGACACTCTGTCGGATGACGACTATGTGAATGTGGCCAGGGTAAGTGGAAGTTTGCAGATCATGATTTGCTATTAATGACACAAATCGCTCCGGAAAGCATTAACACAAATATTAGCTGTATTCATTAAGCAGGTGGTAATCAAGCAGGGAGTCAGTGTGTTGATTCTGCTCCCAGTTGTTTGGTTGTAGTGGAAACAGTGCCCTTCCCTCATTACACTGTATTTGCTCTGCCTGCATCACTGTTGTCCGTGTGGGATTGTGCCCGTCTGTCTCTTTCACTCTCTGTTGATTACCAAGTTTTCTATTAGGACTAATGTGTAGGAGAATATTAGCATTATTCTATAATGCAGGACAGATAACACACACACACGCGCACACACACACACACACACACACACACACACACACACACACACACACACACACACACACACACACACACACACACACACACACACACACACACACGCGCACAGATGTGTCCACTTGCTTGGTGTGGTGGCTCTGTTTGTTGACTCCCTTCAGTAATCCTTCATAATCCATTGCTCTTAGCCACTGTATGCTTCTAAATCCCAGCTCTAAGAGCAAGAAATGAGCATCGTAATCTGAGTGAGAACGCATCAGATTTTCACCCCTCTAAAGAAATTGAGGGCTTAAAAAAACTCAATGTGAATTATTTGCAGAAACAAAATACATTCTTAACCAAAAATGAACTAAAAATAGTCGTCAGACACCATCTTTTGCATCTGCATGCTTCAGTACACTTCTTTATGTCAAGTTATAGCCTCACTTCTAATACAAGTATAATTAGTTATATTAGTATCAACTTCATTTGAAAGTGGCTTTTTAATTTTTCAAATTAATTGAAAATAGTAAATATAACCCCATTCATATCCTCCTTATCTTGCTTCAGAGCTACTGTTTTTCTGAACATTATAGGAAGTAACACTTTTATGAATGTTGTATTTGCCTCTGAATACTTTTCTTGATTTCCTTGTCTGCCAGTTTAAATATGAGACACCAGTCCATGAGAAATGTCATCTTTTCTCACACATAACGTTTTGCATCAATCTGTCCTGAAAATGTCAGTAGATTGGGAAGTTGACCTTCAAGAGGAAACAACGTTTGAGATGTGCTATTACAGACATTGCTGCTGATATTGTAATGATGCATAGACACTGCACACAAGTAGAAATACAGTTACATTCAAAATTATTCTTACACATACCAAGTTTTGATTTATTGTGAATTTTTATGTGGCAAATAGTTTTTTTTATATCTGGAAATTACATAAACAACTGACAAAAGATGGTGAGATACTGGGTTAGAGGTGAATTTTAACAATTCTTTTTACAAAAAATGCCATGTCCGAAATTCAGACCCTTTCTCAGAAATCAATTGAAAGGCTTTTATTTGCCACCACAACAATCAAGCAGTTCTTGTAACTGCTAACAAGCTTTTTGCACTTGTCCACTGTTATTTTAGACTGCTTCTGTTTGAGGTTAGAGGGCATCCTTGCCATCTTCAGTTCCCTCCAAAGATTCTCGATGGATCTCAGATCTGGACTCGAACTGAGTCACTTCCAAATCTTGATGTTGTTTTGTTTTAACCATTGATCTTTACGCTGATGGAATGTCCAGTGCTGCTCAGGAAACAGTTGTCCTTCAGAATCCTACAGAAGTCCTTCCTTTCTTGTGATGTAGTTTATTTAACAAGCTTGCTCGGACCACTGGCTGAAAAATACCCCCAAAGCGTTACATTCCCACCACCATGTTTGACTGAGGGGATGATCTTCTTGGAACTGAATGCTTCTTCTCTACTAAATGAAAGTCATGTCCTTGTGTCCTCTTCATCCAGATGAGCTTTTGTAGGCGTGTCTTGGAGAAGCTGTGTCCTTCTTGGTCAGCATCCATGCAGACCAGCCTTCTGTAGAGTCTGCAGGACTGTCTGATTTAACATCTTGGTACCAGAATCGCTCTTATTACTCAGGATGACTTTTGTGGTGATCCTCAGATTCTTCTTGGCCTCTTTCACTACCATTCTTGCAGGGGTCACTTTTGGCTTCCTGCCATGTTCTTTGAGATTTTTCACAGTGTGGAACACCTTGTACTTCTTGATGATAACTTGCACTGTGGCCACTGACATTTGAAAACACTTGAATATGACTTTTTTTAGCCTCTCCACATCTTGTGAGAAGGCAAAATGCACAACTCTCTGTCAGTGATTGACCCCAACTGTAAGCTCACTAAGCTCTTTGGTTTTAGCCCAGACTTATAATTGACTAGTAACTGACTAGAGAACTACTGCATCAGCTTCACTCAATTTGTAGTGTAATAAAATGCTCTAGAGCATGGTAGAAATTAGCAGGTCCAGCTCAAAAGCTATAAAAATTTGCATTTTCTCAAGAAATTGCAACAACTTTAAGGAATAGGAATAATTTTGGACATGGCATTTGTAGTAAAAATAGTTTAAATTCATTATTGACTCTACAACAATGTCTGATCATCTTTTGTCACCTGTTTGTTTCATTTCCAGCCAGGAAAAACATATTGTTTAAATAAAACTCCACTATAAATCACAATCTGGCAGGGGTACAGATCATTTCAGGCTTAGCTGTATACATGACACACACACCAACCTGCACACATGCACACACACAGTTTTAGGCTAATTTGGTGGATGCAATGAGACAGACGATATTACCTTGGCTGGCGTTCCGTTCAGCGTATTGCACTGGTGTTTCAGGTGCACCTGTTCTTTGTGTGGAAAGTTGTAATTACTAGTGTTTACTGCCAGTCAGAGAGTAGCGGCTTACATCTGCACACACCCACGTCTGCATCCTGCCGCCATAAACTACACATACATATGGCACAGAAAACACAGAAATACACAATCTTCCAACATTTGGATGCATACTTTTAAACTGGTGTGTTTTTACCAGAAAGGTCAGTGTGCACACTGTTTCTAAACTTTTGCGTCTTCATTTGTGTCCTTCTAGTTCAATGAAAAGGCTGATGCTGTCGTTCCGTGCTTCAGGACTTTGGTTCAAGCCAACGTTCGTAACAAGAAGATCTTCAAAGAAGCCGTCATGCATATGCAAGCCAAAGGAACCACAGATTACAAGACTGGCTTCACGTTTGCCTTTGAACAGCTTTTAAATGTAAGAGCCAACAAGCCTTTCAGGGAAAGGCAATCCAAGAGTGCATGGTTTGTCTGCAGCTGACGAATTGTGTGCTTCAGTGAAGTCTATAATAGCATGCTGTAACTACATAATGTAGCCCCAGCGTGTTATTACACGTCCTGCCAGAGTTACTGTCTAATCCAATTCATAAAACCGAATCTACAGTGATAGCACAATGCTGACAGCGAGTGGCTCAAGTTCGCATAAGACGTTTCCAGGGCGCTGTCACTGTTGAAGGTAGGTCTGATTATAACCGCTAGCTTCTGCAGCAGCCAGCACAGCAGCGAGGTCTGTCAGCACCAGGCATCCACGTGCTCCCGACACAGGTGCTGCCTCAGCTCCGTATGCTGCTGTGTATTTTAGGAGGCTGCCACCCTAATGGGCTCTGATGGGATGATTGATGAGCACAGCCCAGAGGAGATCAGCCACAGACACTTTATATTCCTCTGGTGGGCTTGGAGGCATACAGCCAAGTGCTCCCCCCCACTCCATCCTCTCTTTTGCCAGCAGAATGAGAAATAAAAAGGGTCCTTTAATCGCTGTCTGTAGCAGACTCACAGCCGTGATTGGTGGCAGTAGCACAATAAAAATATGTAATTGTCGCAGTATTATTTATCATTATTAGAATCTTGTCAGATTGACATGCTGCTGGCCTGCATATCAATGGCAGCTGCTCCACGGTGGGGAGGGGAGAGTTGGCACCGAAGTGCTTGTGAAAAAACAGATTTAATGTTTAATGCTAGAATAATGTTGTGTACTTGAGACGCATTTCCAAAATTATGCTAATATTACAAACCCTTTGCTGCAAGCTATGAAACCTGTAAATGTATGATGAAATGCTAAGAGTAAAAGCATGCAAGAAAAGAAGATGATACAGGAATAGTATGAGGACATAATATATGGAAAAAGAATAATATATACACACATTTCACTGCATACCTCAGCTCCTATTCATGGGGAGGAGTTACAGTGACATATACATATGTCTGCATGCAGAGTTACGGTTTGTTAAATGTTTATATCCTGTCTCTAAAAGTTAAACGAGGGCAGCAGCGGTGGTGGGGAGGATGTCATATTGTGTAAACAGACTTCACATCATCACATAACCTGTGTCCCCGCTTTGTTTTCCTTTCTTCCTTTGGTCTTTTCCTTCTTGTCTCTCTCCATGGCCCACAGGAGACCACTGCCCCGAGGGCCAACTGCAACAAGATGATAATGATGTTTACAGATGGCGGAGAGGACCGTGCACAGGAAATCTTTGAGAGGTACAACTGGCCCAACAAAACAGTGAGTGTGTCTCTAAGGCTGTTATCTATTCATCGACTCTGCCAGCCCAACGGTTCATGCATGTCCAGAAACTGTCTTAGGCGTTCCTTTCCCTCTCCCAGTTTCCACTGTTTTCTGCTGACACTGTCTCATTATAGCACCGGCAGTTGTGTTAGTACGACTGTCATACATGCCAAGCCCTCCAATCTGTGCACATAACGTCCTCTCCAAGCTGGCCGGGCTTTTTTATCTCTGCAGTCTTTCTTCAACTCCATTCCGCCTCTCTCAGTCTGTTTCTCTTGCTTTCTCTCTTCCCGCGTCTCTTTTGTTGTTTAGCTGCTGGTGTTAACAGCTCTGACCTGCTGACTAATTGGCCACTTTATCATCAGAGCCTATAATATTACAGCCAGTAGATACTCTGCCCGTTTGTGTCTTTGTTCATGTCTTGTTGTCACTTCCACCCCTCCATCGCCCCGTTTCACAACCCCAGCAGTATTAATTCTGATATCCATTACTGTCCAGTTCCCTCATGACGGCTGCTGTCACTAAGAATAATCTGCTGTTTAACGGCTCTATCATTCTGGTCTTGTGTTGGAGATAGTTGTGTGAGTTGACTTGAAGGCTAATTTGACCATAGTCAAGATTTGTGTATTGTTCTTATGTGGCTGTGGCTTTATTGTGGAAGAAACTTTGTAGGGTGATGTTTTATTCTTGTTATATATTTGTTTTCCAGTTCCTTTAAGTAATTTTTATTCTTTTGTCTTGTCTTTTTCATTGATCAGGTTCGTGTTTTTACCTTCTCTGTCGGCCAGCATAATTATGATGTCACCCCTTTGCAGTGGATAGCGTGCGCCAATAAAGGTAAGTGAAAATGTTTATTTTTTTAATATAAAATATATAAATACGGAGTGCAGCTATGGCTAGAGAGGTCACATGGTTGGCAGTTTGATCTCTGGCTCTGAATGTCCACATATTGAAGTGAGCTTGAGCTACCTAGCTAGTGTCCTGGTTTTATTGACCATCATACAGCCACTACATGAGAGCACTCATACAATAGACAGCAATGCAAATGTGGTCTGTTCATTTGTTGGAGGAGCATAATGTTGATAAGTTTGAGAATGTTTTCCAGTACAAAGTTATCAGTGTTTAGATATTGATACAAAATGAATGAGTAAACCCATCAGTGATCCTGTTCAAGATCATCATTGGGATGCTGATTCTATCCCAGCATGAACTGAGCAAAAGGAGCTTCTGTCAAATGAGCTCACACATCAACAGGCAATGGGACTGTGGGGGAGAAGAGAGTAAAAAGGTGTTTTCTTGCTGCTAACCTTTGAGCCCGTAACATATACTGCAAACACAATACAAAGCAAACTAAGGACAGGCTAAGTATAATTGAATTGTCTTTAGGGAAGCTAAAGTGTAGTAAAAGACGCACAGGTAGGATGAACAACAAATTTAACTGTTGCACCAAAAGGTCACACATATAATTTCACGTTCACCTTTTCCCATTGTTGTCTTGTGCTCTGTCTAATGCAGTATGGCTCCACATATTATTACATTTGCTGAACAAGTAAACCGGAGCATCAGTATGCTAGTGGATATAAGTCAAAACACAACTGCAACAGTGGTAGGTGTTGTGAAGATACAGGAAAAGTCATGCCACCAATAACAGAAAGTGCAGTAGACGTCCATTTACTGTTTTCACACCCTTGATTTGAAAAAGTGTCAGTGCTTCCAACAGATTTGGATTGTCTGTGGTGTTTCGGTGACTGCTCTGACAGAGCACAAACTCCTCCGGAGAGTGTCCAAGAGAACTTGCTTCTAAAATGGCACAAAACTTCATGCTTTAACTTTGCCAAAGAATATGAAAGGAGGCCTGATGAATATTGGCCGTGCTTTCTTTGGTTAGATGAAACCAAAATAAATATGTTTGGATCAGATGGGGTCCAGCATGTTTGGTGTAAACCTTGCAGGACTGCATGGTGCTGACTATGAGATATGGAGGAGGGAGTGATGATACGGGGCTTCACAAGTGCAAAAGGTGGATGAGAGAGAGCATTAGTAGATGGCACTGTGAACGCGAGTTTGGATACTCGAATCCTGACTGAAGAGATGACTCACAGCAACAAGAAGCTTGGCAGGAGAGGAAATGTCAAACATAATAGTGATCCCAAACACAGTGCGACAACCACACAGGAGTTTTTAAAGAAGGAAAAAAGTGAACTATGACTTAGCCGAGAGTGTCCCCCTGACTTGAATCCAACAGAACACCTCTGGAGTATTTTACAGTAGAAGGTAGAGCAACAAAACCCCTTTAGCAAAGAGCAGCTGAACAGAATCATCTGTTAAGAATGGCAGAATATCTCTCTACATAGTTGTGCAAATCTGGAATCTTCCACAAATTTGTCTTAAAAAATTAAGGTGGACAAAGAAAATGTTGATATAAAAGAATGGAATTTCACTAATGGAAAGTGTATTGACTTCTATTGCTTATGTGTAATTGTTTTATAGCTTTATTCATCATTTCAAGTTAGCTTGTTTCATTTTCTTGGCTCAAAACAAACAAAATTGTCTTAAATTTATAGGTTTTGTAATCACTCAGCATTTTAGTGATATTATCTAGAGTTCTGTTGTACACTACAGTGCTTGTACCCTATAATGCAACACTCTACAATTTTATTTGCAGATTCTAGTAGTTTAACCTCCCGCCATACTGTAGTTATGTACTAGTGTAGTCCAGGACACAGTAATGTCACAGATGGGTGTGATATTACAGGTGGAAATACATACCCTCTCCCAGTGATGCTGTTAAACAGGCATGAAGCTTTCAGCCTGGAAATAGCATTAAAACTGCTTTCAGTCTGGTATCGAGTTACTCTTTGACTTTTATATAAAATAATGCTTCTGTGCATGTGGTGCTGAAATCAGGTTATTAGTCTGCAGTAGCCACAACCCTAAAATAACCCAGCAAACAGGCAGCGCTGCCTCTGACCAACCATCTGACAGTCCGTATGACTCAGCCCCTATTAGCTGCACCAATCTCATCTCGACTTTACTCATTTAAGTCTGGACTAACTCGCTGTTTGTTGCTGTGCTCGGTTCAGAGTTTTTTTAAATTCACAGCCCACCTCTCTTCCTGTCTTTTGTGGCGTGATTTAATATTGTTTCTCAGCGTTGCAGTCTATCTGAAGCTGCTCCTTTATGAGGGTTTTAGCTGTCTGCTGATTAGCTTATTGCCAGTGGAGCCAAGTGCTTCAGAAGTATCTCCCCAGAAGTTGTTATTAATTAGCAGGAGTCGTCTGGTAGCGGGATGATTACCATGCCATCTCCCTGTCAGGCTGGGGAAAGTCCAGGATTATGCCTCTGTGCCAACATGCTCTCTGCTGTTCACGACTGTGGTGATTACTGCGGTACTAAAGTCTATGCCAGCGTAAGACAATAGTGTTGACACACCGGCCTCAATGGAGCTGTCCTCTCATATCTCCAGCACTTATTACTCTTTGGTATCTCACTCCAGCAGAGCCAGCTCCGTGACACTTGCAGGCCCTAACCCTTCACCCGTGACATACACGCACATTCGACAAACCACAGCAACACACACACACACACACACTCACACCCACAAGCACAAACATACACAACCAGGCCACTTGAAGATGCTGGCTGTTGTCTCACTTGAGCTGCAATCCCATCCTAAGAATAAAGCAACCTCTCTGTGACTCTGAGGACAATGAGACCATTCCACCGTGCTCTCATGCAGTTTAACCAAATCCACAACAGAGAGGAAAGTTATCTTCAATAAACAGGTGAAATGGAGGATAGAAGCAGCAAATATGATATACTGCTGCGGTGATCCTAATGCTGCCACGAAAGTGCTGCTTTTAATCCAAAGCTTGAAGTAAAATATCTTATAAATGTGTGATGGCCATCAACAACAGAGGTAAAATCAATTACACCCTGAAATAAGCTGCAAAGTTTTACTGGGTGAATTTCAGTTTGTGTGTTTTCTCAGTTAAAGTCTTGATAAAAAACAAACAAACCTGGATGTGAATAGAAAGTAATGTTCCTTAAAGGGTAATGCATACTCACATTTGACTCCGCAAAGACTACAGACAATTACTTCTCGCAGAAAGCATAATATTATTCACAGTTGAAATAAATTTAGGTAGAAAAGCTTTGTATATGATTTGTTTTCTAGCTCACTGCACATGAGACTGTGTAGATTATAACATAATCATCTGTACTACAGCAAAAAGTCTATATTTTTATTACATTTGTGTCCAACCTGACCCAAATTACTTCATAAATCTGAAGATGGCATTTGAACTAAACTGACAACTAATAGTGTTGAGACATTGCATTTTACAAAGAAAATGGGTTATTGATTAAGTTCATAATTGATTCTCACACTGAAAATCTCTGTTGTTAACCTGCAGAGCAGATTTGCATCACAGTCTTACTCTTTAGTTACTGCCTACATTTTTCTCTCTTCACCTTTTGTGGTGCTTTGCTCTGTAGCCACGTACACCACTTCACTGGCCTGCAGCCAGCACTGGGGACAGGAGACTGCTCTGAGCACAGCTATAACAAATAGCCGTGCCCTGCATGCGACTGTGCACGTGTGAAGCGCAGGCCGAGTGTGTACGGATGTGCAAGCATAATGTCTGCATGCTCACATGTGCTAATAAATGAGAGCGAGAAGGAATATTTCAATGGAGACCACTGTGGAAAAAGTGCATAATGTATCAAAATAATGAAAGTTATCTCTGCCTTTTAACATTCTGAGGATGCTGCCTCCATTTCGCGGCTCTTTGTATAAACACTCATGGCTTTAATAACTAGGGGAGCGGCGTGGTTATTGACCCAGTCGGTCATTCTCCTCCATTCCTAATCAGCGGCAGCGCTGCCTGGGGCTCCGCATTCCCAATGAGCCTCCACATTTACATCCTGCGGCTCCACCATGAGTGTGTGCGGGCAGGTCAGCGGCCGCAGGCTCCAGCAAGCCTGCATGACCACACATCATCAGCTGGGGATGATAGTACTACTTGTACCTAATAACATGAGGAGATTAGAGTCCAATCTGCAAATGGATCATTTTTGCACACATCGTGACAGTTTAATACTTTGGAGATGTAGACAGAATATGACACAGGTATGCACCATGAAGCAGGCTGGATACAAGCTTTCTGCTGGAATAGTGTATTGATTCTCTCCTCTTGATCTGCAGGTTACTACTTTGAAATTCCATCGATTGGAGCCATCAGAATCAACACCCAGGTGAGTTATACGGCAAGATTCTGAATGAGCCTTTATGGAACAGAAGAAGCAGCTATTTCACTCCTCCCTCATGCTTATTTTGCTGCTACATACACAGACTGTAGATACCTTTAAGTGTTCTATGACAAAGGGGCAGAGGACAGAACAGCTGGATGTACATAGATTAGAAATGACTGATAACAAATATGGTCTGAATGTATCAAAAATATAAGTAAAGCAAAGACTTTCAGATCTCTGTCTGTCACACACATTTTAGTTTGAGGTACTACGAGCTTTGAGAGGCCCTTGGGATAACCTCATTCCAGCTGTAGAAATTTACTCAGTTGTTCGGTGGTGGTGGTGGAGCTGCTGCACTCCCCTCCTCCCCTCACCTCCTCCCTCGCCTCCTCCCTCGCCTCCTCCCCCCCGACCGGCCCCGGTGAGCGATCAGGCTCCAGAATAGACTGTCAGCTGTTCCATTAACTCTGGCATATTTATATTCTGAGAACTGCCACTTACTCTAATAGGTTTTCTGAAGGTGGGTGACTAGAGCTCTCTGCATAGGCCCTGAAGACACATTGGGGCCTTATGTTATTTAACCGCACTCTGCCCTTCAATATCACACACTCATCACATAGTCTCACTTGAATAAGATGGCAACATTCAAATAGCAGACGGCAAAAAAATATTTTTATACGCACTGTCCTGAGTCATACTTTTATGTAGGATTAGAGGAGCAGTTGTGAAAATGCCCTGTGAGTGAAGTTGTGCTTTTAAATTCATCTGCTCTGGAGCGATAATAACACGCCAGGCATTAGTTCGGATTTTCGACTTTTACTTGCGTTGACTGTCTGCGATCGTGCTTGTTACGATTCTCTGGGACCTTTGGACCACATATCTCTGCTTGCTGACTTTTTATGTTTCCTAGATTGTTCTAGTCAGGCGGAAAATTCCCCCCATATCCCGTGAAAAGGTCTGGCTGTCACTGTCCTGATGGAATATCTCCCTGTGGCGCATTAAGCCGGACTTTTATTGAGCTAATAATAGAATAGGTTACGCCTGTCAGCACCTCGCTGTTCAGACGATGGAAAACAAACGGTCAAAAGCACAATACTGGAATAGCTGTGTGCTTATACAGGGCAGCCCTTTTGTGTATCAGGTGCAGATGATGGCAAGGGTCAGACATTTGTGATAACGTTTCCCTTTTCACTGCTAAATGGATGGAAATTAGCCATTATGGGAGAACTGCTCATGTTTTTCAAATTAACACTCAACCCCAGAGGACCTGCTGCTTTTTTTGCTGATTCTATTTTCACATTTAATTATATTGTGTTGAAACTCGATGGTCACTTTTCTTTGTGGCTCACCGAGTTCGGAGCTGTTGTGAATATTGGCATCAGTATACACAGTTATTTAAATTAATGAATACATTTTTCATCTCTGGGCATTGACGGTTAACAACGTGATTGTCTTTTTTATCCCAACAGTGCAGTTCCTTCCCATGTCATGAGGTCACTCAAGCGATAATTCTACCAATTACACACTATCTGCAAAATGACATGAATCAATAGGTTGTTTACAAAAAAAGACATGTCAGCTGTTGTGTAAGGTGGCTCCTGGGAACAATAGGGTATAGTGAATGTGATGTATTACTAGTGGACTTAACCCCTCACCTCTATTCACGATCGCTGTGGGACATTCTCACTGTGCCAGCGTTGACGCTAGAACCTCTGGGGCAATGGTGTGTTTGCACGTTGTGCCACTGACACCCTTAATGTGTTTTTAATAGCTCTTTCATAATGATGAAAAACGGCCTTGAGTGGCTCGGGACCGGAGGCTTTATGGCTCGGCAGGACCGGGATGCTGCTGGTGGTGGCCCGCTGGTTTATGTGGTGATAGAGACGAGGCCGGTCAGGGTCTTGTAGTTTTATGACAGATGAACGTTGGGAGGCTCTTCCAGCTCTCTGCTTTTAATGCCAGTACATGACAAGGGCTATAAATGTCTGTTTGATTATGTGTGTTTATTGTGGGCGGTCACTCTAGCGTGTGTGTTTTTGCTATTGCAGGAGTACCTGGATGTCCTGGGCCGGCCCATGGTGCTGGCTGGGCATAAAGCCAAGCAGGTGCAGTGGACGAATGTCTACCAGGATGCACTGGTGAGTGAGAAAATCATCAAAATTTCACCATTTATCAGAACCAGAAACTCTTAAAACAGAGAAAATCGTCACATTTTCAACTTTCTGATGGTCCTCGAACTACTCATCTGTGGCATGCCTTTTTATCAGAAAACTTTACAGAATCTCGCCTTAAATCATGATATTTCATCAAAATTCCTCTATTGCACATGTCTTCTTCATAAAGTCATCAAAAATAGAACATTTGTATTAACCATATTCTGTTAAAAAAAAAAAAAAAAAAAAGAAATCATAAATGAGCTGCACCCTGCAGTTAGATATAAGATAAATATGGAAATTAATTAAAATTTTTAGTTGTAAAAAATTCTGTATTATCTAATCACATTTTTTTCCCAGTTTTGGTAACTCTTGTGGGCAGTTTTTTCAATTTTTGTAAAACAAATAATCACACAAACTTTCAACTTTAATTTATCGCTATTTTCCTGATTTATGGCATTGTAACTTTTTATAGTGCAAAACAAATGTATTTGAGTTTTATACTTCTGTTTCGATAGAGATGCAAGACTTTATATTGCAATGAAAAATGAGCCCACAGTGAGTAAAAATGCAACAGCCCCAAACAGCTTGGGTTTCAGAGAATGGAAATAATCTTCTCACTGAAGGCATCAAAGCTATGAATGAACACATATGGAGTTATGTAGTAAACAAAAAAAGCGTGAAATAAGTCAAAATATGTTTTATATTTTAGATTCTTCAAAATAGCCACTCTTTGCTTTGATTACTGCTTTGCACACTCTTGGTATTCTCTGGATGAGCTTCATGAGGTAGAAGCTGAAATGGCTTTCCACCAGTCTTGAAGGAGTTCCAGAGATGCTGAGCACTTGTGTTTTTGGCCCTAACAAATCTTCTTCTTTTCTTTAGTAGTGGTTGCTTAACAGCTGTTTGACCATAAAGGCCTGATTGGTCAGTGTCCTCTGAACAGTTGATGTAGAGATGTGTCTGCTACAAGAACTCTGTGTGGCATTTATCTGGGCTCTAATCTGAGCTGCTGTTAACTTGTGATTTCTGAATCTGGTGACTCGGATGAATTTATCCTCAGCAGCAGAAGTGATGCTTGGTCTTCCTTTCCTGGGGCGATCTTCATATAAGGCAGTTTCGTCGTAGCGCTTGATGGTTTTTGTAAGTGAAAACCATTTCAGGTGACTGCCTCGTGAAGCTCATTGAGAGAAGGCCAAGGGTTTACAGCTGTCATCAAAGCAAAGGGTGGCGACTCCGAGGAATCTAAAGTATAAAGCATATTTAGAGTTATTTCACAGTTGTTTGTTTGCTACATAATTCTGTTCATTTTGCGTAATAGTTTTGAGGTCTTCAGTATTTATCTACAGTGTAGAAAATAGTAAAAACATTGAATGAGAAGGTGTGTGTGTAGGTTAGCGGCTGAACCATTGATTCTATTCAGGTATTATTTTACATCCAGCTGGGGAGGATGTTTGTGTATGAGTTTGAATTGTAATTGCGAAGTGGATAGAAACTTCTTAATAATTGCAAAACAGTTTTAATTGGATTTGTATTATATTTTATTAGGGTTTGGGCCTTGTCATCTCTGGGACGATGCCGGTCTTTAATCTCACTGCTGATACTATGAGCGCTCAGGTAAGAACGACACAGCAGCACAGGAGCTTAAAATAACCACACTTTTATATTCTACATAGCAAGGAACATGACTTACACTAGTACGTCATGGTGAACAAGGAAGTCTACTTAAACACATAGAAGAGTTGGAGGGTTTTAAGTCTCTTTCCTGGTTTTGATCATCATCAGTCACTTGTAATGGCGTCCACCCAGCTGCTGCTCTTCTAGGCAACACCTCCCCCCTGAGGTGGCAACAGACACCACAGCAGCTCATCTGTAGTATCTACTAACATCCAGAGAGCACAGATGCATCTACTTCTCAGGATCCATGACCAACGTATTTGCTCTGAGCTTATCACACAGACTTAAAGCGGTGAGGCTGCAGCAAACCGACTCACTTTAAGATAGACTGTGGAAATATGGACTAATCAGATTGCACGCCAAGTGATAAGTCAGTGATGGTATAGAGATGTTCTTAGCGGCTCACGGCACAGCTGTCAGCCCTGTGTGATTCTCTGATGCCGGCAGGAGTTATGGATGAAATGCTAATAGCTAATAATTGCTTTATGTCTTCTTACATGCAGAACCAGCTCATCCTGGGAGTGATGGGAGTAGATATTGCAATCAACGAAATCAAAAAGAAGACGCCTACATACAGAGTGAGCATGACGCATATTCAATATCGCCATCATGCCACCTTCACATTAATGATTATTGAGTCATTTCTCCATTCACTCTTATTCTGTGCAGCTTGGAGCTAATGGCTACACCTTCGCCATTGATCCAAATGGTTATGTCCTGCTGCATCCCAACCTGCGACCGAAGGTGGGCCCAGCTATGAACGCTGCATCTAATGAGTCCGCTGCTTCTGATTCCGAAGCTAAATTTGGATGTGATTCCTCCTGACTGATGCTCGCCCTCCCCCTCCATCTTCCTCTGCTTTCTCTCTGTTCAGATCATTAACTTCAGGGAGCCCGTCACTCTGGACTTTCTGGATGCAGAACTGGAGGACAGCAACAAGGAGGAGGTAAAAAAAGAACAACAATTCTGCAACATCAGAACTATTAACGCTTGTGCTTTAACTACAATACATACAATCTTTGTTTTTATTGGTCTCTTGTTTTGCACTGCTGTGCATCAGTATGCCTCGTCACACTGCAGCCACTCATGCTCTCTCCCGCTCGCTTTTCAGATCCGTCGACAGATGATTGATGGCAAATCAGGGCAAAGGAAAATCAAGACGCTCATTAAGTCGGTTGATGAGGCAAGTCATCAATATATGAGACTCAATCATGATCCAGAGTAGCACCTTCCCGAATGGTGTTGTAATGAATCTGAATCACTCCGTATGTTTTAGTATCGGTTGTTTCTCTCTAATTATGGACACGTATCTGTGCTGAGGAGGTGATGGTGTTATTTATGACTGTCTGTCTGTGCTTTCCAACAGAGGTACATTGACGAGGCCATGCGGACGTACACATGGACGCCTGTGGAGGGTACAGATTACAGGTAGGTTTGAAATCCGACATGCATCACCTGAACCTCAGCCCAAAAGATTGCACAGCTTGAACCAGTGAGTGAAGCCCAACTTTGACACTTTTGATTGTGAGTCTCAGATTTGTGGTTGACGCTGTCGCTTCCATGCATCACACAACTGGAAAAGACTAAACATATCACTGATTGAAAGGCAACTTGCTAATTTGCTCTTTCTGCATTGGCATTAAATAATTCGTCCGAAATACCCAGATTAAATAGCTGTTTTTTTTTCCTCTCATAAAAATCCTCAATAGTACTCTAAGCGCAAATTAATTACATAGTTTATTCTTCTCAAAACTTAGTTGGACGTTTGAGGTCGCATCATAATGACATTTCCTCCAGGCAGCATTTTGCAAATTACAGTTTATGATATTCAACAGTCTTACAAATGCCTGATTTGTGTTTTTTATTACATCTGCTGGCAGCGTGCCTGGTCTTGGTGGAGTCCATATGAGACCTTCTCCGCACAGCTGTATTAATATTCAATTCAAAGGAAAGTTGTGCGTTTAAGAATCTGGATGTGTTGCTGTTTTAACTGGCAACAGTCGAACTCTTACACTAAGCAGACATTTAAAGATCCAAACACTTAATGTATTCTACAGTATTGAGTTCAAGGCTGAGGGAACTGAGGGATTTGGATGTTTCTTTAAATCTAAATTAGCTGTATATTGTCTTTCTGGGCCACAGATATTGTCGCAGCCTGGTTTTCTGTCTGTTCCAATTAATCCTCTTAATGAGTTATATTTTAGCTTTGAATGACACCAAAGATTAAGCGATGGGACATGCGTTTCCATTTTTGTCTCCCTTCATTTCTGGGTTTGGTAGAAGATCGTAAATATTTAGTAACATTTCTGCTGTCTTTCAAGCTCCTCACATCAATGTTTTTACATTAAGAATGACTCCATGTGTGCTGTTAGAGGTCTCAGTCATAGTGGCAGAACTTGCTGAACTATTTTGAGTTTTTTTTTTTTTTTGGTTCACTCTCACTGCTCTCAAGAATGTTCTTTCAAGCTACTGCCTGCAGCTGTTTTTCATTAAAAAATCAGATAAACTGACTGTACGCTACCTGAGGGGTGTATTACAAAGTAAGATTAATGGGCTAGCAACCTAAAAGTCAGAGTTTTCAGTGTCATGAAGGTGGTTCTCTTTTAACCAGGCTTCATGGTACCTGATGCTGCACAGCTAACTTGCTCTGGAGGGAGTTCTGTTCTGAGATGGACATTTAAATTGGCTGTAATATGCATTATCCTTTCACCAGTTGTTTTTGTGTGATATTCTCTATGAGCCATACAGTTTCTCAGCAGAGGGAATACATTTTATATGTAAACATGTTGATCCCATCCCACATTAGTGATCCCATGTGGAGTTACAGAAGCACAAGCTGTATGTGGGAGCCTACATATGTTCAGTTGGTAATGCAGAAAATGAATATATATGCTTTTATAGTTGTTTTACACTGCTGGTATAGCAGCTACTAGAACACAGATTAGGAAATTGCTTCATTTTTGGTACTTATGGCCTCATTTCAGTTTGATTTGGTTAAAAAAGAAAGTAATTTCCACACATCCTTCATTATGGGACAGACCTAAAGTGCACTTAGTGGTGAAATAAATGAAATAACGACTAGCAATCTTCTACAGTCATTCCTCTCTTGTATCATTTGCACTTTTTTGCCATAATACATGTTTTATTCTCTCAGTAGCTCTCCATAATAACAACCTGTTCTTCATGACTGAAGTACACAACAATCTGTTCATTTAGTGCAGAACAGGAGTTACAGGACACATCAAACGTCCTCTTTTATGGGAGACCGTTAAAGAAAAGCTGCGTTAACAAAGAACGTTGGTGACCACCATTGTGATACGCACTCCGATTAGGGTTTTAGGTTTTGTCAAACAAACTTGAACTAAGAGTCTTGCTATGTTGAACTTGCTTTGTAGTACACTCGTCCAGTCAGTATTAACCCTCCTGTTGTCCTCATTTACGGGCACCAAAAAAAATTGTTTCCTTGTCTGAAAAAAAATCCAAGAAATCAGAAAAAAAAATTTTGGAAAATTTACAAAACCTTCGGGAATAAAATTGCAATAATTCCTTAAAAGTTTCCCTTAAAAGTTTTATTTAAAAAAAAATCCCCAATTTTGACTAAAAAATTCTTGTAAATATTTTCAAAAAAAAGGGTTAAAAATCTTCTAAAAAATCCTAAAAATATCTAAAGTGATTACATATATATGAGTAAAACTTCTAATATTTTCTTTAAGAACATTCACAAAAAATCGCTGGTTTTTGGTAGATTTTTTTTTTTAATGTTCTTAAGAAACATTTTTAACATTTCTTTTTTTCCACCAAAAAAACGTCCAAAGATTTTCCAAAAATGTTGAAAATGTGGACATCAAAAGTTTCACTGTGAAAATAGATATTTTTTTTCCACATTTTCAAACTTTAAAACGGGTCAATTTTGACCCGCAGGACGACACGAGGGTTAATGTGAGCATCTAGATTAGTGGGGCAGCCATTTCCCAGAAAAATCAGTAAATACAGATTCAGACATAATTGCTCTTTTCTATGTGGACTTGATAGAAACAGAACAAGGACACAGTAAAATGGTCAAACATTCTAGGATGGATTCCTATTGTCTGAAAAGGACAGTAGTTGTGTGTGTGGATTGTTGGTTCCTAATTTTCTGCATCTGCCTCGTTACCTCAGTCTAGGGCTGGTACTGCCCACATACAGTGAGAACCACATCAAGGCCAACCTCAGTGACCAGATCCTCCAGGTGCAGTGTAAGTACTCTGGGGAACAACCAGCGTCCTTCGCTCTGTCTCTCCTCCTCTCTCTGTCTCTCCTCCTCTCTCTGTCTCTCCTCCTCTCTCTGTCTCTCCTCCTCTCTCCCCTCTGAATATGATGCTCTTATTAAGTCCTCTGTCCTGGGTCTCCGACATCATCATAGGGAGAGTCCGAGCGGAGTCGCCTCCTGCCCCTCTCCCTGTCCTCTCTCCTCCCCCTCTCTCCCCCGTCCTCTACGCTCTACAGTAGGCAGGATCCTCCCCGAGTCCCCTCCGACTCCTCTCTCTCCTGCCTCCCCCTCCGTTCCCTCCTGTCTTCATACTGTGCTGTAAAAATGGTGATGTTTTTTCTTCACACTGGCTGAAGAAAAAAATAACTGAACTGACAGAAAGGTGAAAGCTGTGGTTTTACTGTGTTACTCAGGTGAAAATAATGGTGACCTCTGTGCTATTATTTTTTTTGCCAAATGCTCTCGCCTCTTCTCCACCAAGCAATGATTCTGAAGCATCTGTGTTCAAAGTATTTGATGTTCTGGAAAAACTGTGAAAACACGCATGCTTTTCACTCCTTATGATGAGTTTTATGATTTTTGGGGGGGAAGTTTTCCTTCTGTTATGTGTGTGTTTTGCTTTTTTCTGTTAGACTGTGTGAGATGTTGCTCAGCTTTGGAATCATTCGACAGATAAACTCCCACATGGCCTCGGATACAGGGCTTGTCAATTGTGGGAGTTTGGGTTTTTGTGGGTCTGAACGGGGACACGTGTTGTCTCTTTCATCCTTTCTTTGTCCAGACCCTGTCCAGACTCCCCTCTTTTCCTGGTGCATTTGATTTATTTATTTTTTAAATTTTCGTTCCGCCATGGTTATTTCTCACAGTTACCAGTTTTGTCTTTACTGTTTTTCTGTTCCTGGATTACCCAGTGTTGTTTTTTTTCCCTCTGTTGGTTTTCCGTTTCCTCGTTTGCTCTTGCAAATAAGATGTTTGCTCTTCATTTCTTTTTCTCTCTTGTCTTGTTTGACTTTAATTGGTTTTTTCTTTCAAGAAAACAATATTTTTATTCAAACAGTAATTGAATAAAATATTGTCTGTGATCCCCCCTTCCCACCCGATCCCCTGTTTCTTTTCTTGCTCACTCCTTCTCTGATGGATCCACACAGTGTCATACACCAAGGGCAAGTATACTCCATATTGGTCCACATTCCCTTCCTCTATTTCCTCCCTCCCTACCGCTTCCTCCTCCTTCCCTCACCTCTCGTCCTAAACCTCCCCCTGCTGCCCCCCTTCCTACCCTCACCTGTCCCAGCCTGCTTGCCTCTGTTCCTGCCCGTCTTGCCTTCAGGATCTCCTCCCTTTTTTCCTCCTTTCTCTCCTCCTCTTCCTCCTTTAATCCCTCTTCCTCCTCCTCCTCCTCCTCACCCTCTTGCTGCAGCTCAGATCCCACATCTCTCACAATGGTTCCTGCAGTCCCCAAACTCACCCTCCTTCCCACATACCCACTGCTCCAGAAGCAAAAAAACAAAAAAAAAAAACAGCATAAAGAAAATCTACTATTGCACCCAAGGAAGACAGATATTCATGTTTTATGTTAAAACTTGTCTTTTGCTCCTCTTCCCTCAAACCTCAGTCCTTTTTCTTCTGTAGATAGCTCCAAACGAGTTGTGTCTGCCTCTTTTCTGTCTCTCTCTTTCAATTTCTTCTCATTTTCTCGAACCATATTTCTCTCTTTTCCTCATCTTCCTTCTCCATTTTGCTGTCACTCTCTTGTGTCTCTCTTTCTGTCTTTTTCTTACAGTGTCATTAGCTCATACATGTCTTAACTAATTCTCACACTGTAGGCCTCAGATAGATATTTTTTACATTCTAAATTTTTTTTTTACCGTTTTTGGCATATTTAGCTCCATGCACAGTAAAAGATTTGTAGTTATTTGCTGTAACATTTCCATAACGTAGGAATTTACACACATTAATCTTTGATTTAGTGTCACACATTAGTTATAACAATACATCAGCATGCACATGGTACTGGCATTTATTTACAGTAGAATAAATAGGGTTCTTATGCTGATAATATTCTAATTTAACTACAGATTCATTCGTCACCATATAAAAAGCTCTCTTAACAGTTGTTGTTTGCTAGCTGCCGTAGTATCTCGTCCATAGCTGGAAGCATTGCAGCTTGCAGACTGACCCCACAGGGCTGAGCTGTGTCCTGCCAACCCAGGTCCTCCCATGCTGTCAGGTGTCAGGGAGCCGCTGGGCACGGCACCTGACTCCTATGTCGTCCCTCTGTACTCCCTGTCTCCATCGGCTTGTCTCCCTCCCTCCTCACCCCTCAGACTGCCAGGGCCATGGCCCAACGCTTCCTCAGTAAACCCGACCCCGGATGTGCATGGCATTGTGGGCGGAAAACTACCTGGGCACTTGATTTTAGCTCTCTAAATGAATATTTGATCCCTCTTCTGTACACAGTTACAGGTCATGACTTAATGAGAAAATGACATGTTGGATTCATCGCAGACTCACCCGTTGCGGCTCTAGCGATTGTTGATTTTCTGTGTCCTGTTTCGCTATGATAGAATAACTGATGTTGCCCTTCGACATGCCCTTCACAATGCAATGCATTTCCTCTGATTATGTGTCTCTCCGAGTCCTGAACCTGCTAGTCTGAGGGGTGACCACTTCCATCAGGACCTTCACCCACCTCCCCTGCAATAGTTGGCCATGTTGATGCCTGCCTGATCTGAAAGCACTCATTGTGGGTAATCTGTCTGAGAACTTGCTTCCTGGCAAATCACGTCTGTCAAGTCAGTTCTCAGACATCCAAAAAAAAAAGCATTAGATCTGAACCAAGAATAATCAAAAAAAAAAATGTTTTCTGACAAAGTAGCAAAAAGCAAAGCAAAAGTTGTGAGTGCTTGTGAAACCAAAGCAGTCGTCCATCGAGGGTCAGGTTGCATTTTAGGCACCATATTGGCTAACGCTGGTGTTCCCATGATACCTCAGTGTTGCTATGGTAAACTCCCTTCTGCGTCCCCGCACCTCTGGATAACAGCTGCTGTTTACCCACAACTCCCCACTGCTCTGCCCACTGCTCTTCCTGGATAATCTTCCCCTTTCTGTTGCAGATTTTGAATCACTGCTGCCAAACAGTTTTGAGTCTGAAGGACATGTATTCATTGCTCCCAGGTAGCCCTGTGTGTGAATGCTTGCTGTTGTTGATGGTCATCACTTTTTGGTCTTGTCTTTTCATATTTCAAAGTTTATTTCTCTCATCTGCTTTCTTCAATTGTGCTTTTTTTGTGATGTTGAGTTGCACGATTTGGAACTTGTTGGTTTCATTCATCCTTCAGTTTTTCTGTTTTGAGTTGTGTGTTTGCTTATAGTGAGAAATAAAAAGGATTTTTATGAGAAAAACATAAAATTCATCATTGCCTTATGTGTTTTTGCATTTTCCTAAGTTACTCACATTGTAATAAAGTAATAAAGGCACATAAAGCCTTCTAGGCCTGCTGCTACTGTGGTGCTGCATGTTTGAATTGCAAAGATGTAGTGGTTGCTGGTTTAGTTGGACAAAGTAATGTAACAAGTATTAGACAAAAAGCAAACAAAAAGCTTTGGTTTATTTGAAAAAACTACTGAAATCATCTGCATGGGCCGTTTTAATATCAAACTGTCCTGGTCTCCAGTTGCAGCCTGAATTCTCTGCCATGCCTGTACCCCGCTCTGCAGTCTGTTCCACTTTTTGCTTGGACTAACAGCATTTGTGGACATTTAGGCTTTAAAATATGCATGCTGCACACAATAGCATCAACATGTGAGCGGTTTATTGCATCTCCACCCTGTGTTGTGTGTCCCTCTATAAGGGACGAGCGAGGCAGAGTACAGGCATTGAGCACACGCTTGTTTTTTACCTCCTTCCTCTGAGTTAAAATGCCTCGTCTGTTCCTCAGGGAGTACTGCAATGAGCTGGAACTGTCCAACAACAACACCGAGTTCCTGCTCAACTTCATCGCTCTTATGGAGAAGGTGACACCAGACTCCAAACAATGTGAGTTATCGTTACCATTTTATTTCAAATAGGGCAATATACCAGTATTGACAAAAATAGGCTAGTTAAATACAATTTTGATTTCATGTTAATAATACACATAAGATAATATCAAAAAAATCCAGCATTAAGATGCAGTTAACTCTCTAAAATAGGAACAACATACTGTGCACTTATAGTTACAGACTTCACCTCCATGCAACTATATTTTCAGTGTGATTTAATTGCCAAAAAGAGACAAATATACAAAGTCAAAGATGAATTTGACCATTATTACTATTATTGTTGTTGTTGTTTCAAATGTTCTCTAGATATCCCAGCTTTTGGTCAATGTTAGTGTAGTGACAATCTAAAAAAAGGTCAAAATCAACAATAAATTGATCCTACTAAGTGTCATCTCTGTAGTCAATCTGATATAACCTAATTCTTTCTTTCATATTATTTTCTTTACTTTTGCACTTTGTGACTTGGTATTTAAAGTATATCCCACGTGCTCAATCCTGCTGCAGAATAAAAGTGTGTGTGTTCATCCAAACCTGAAAATAGTTCAACAAAAGCATCTTTTGGCAGAATTTAGTGAACATTACAGCACCATGTACTGTATTTGAGCATAATAGTGAGTGACTGATTAGTAAAAGATTAATATCTGTGGCAGGAGAGAATGAAAATATTTCTCCTACAAACTAAGTCATTATTGGTTTTGGTGTTTTCATGCAATTTTTGAACTGTAAGAAGTAGTTTCTCTTTTAAAACAGTATCCAAGTATATCCAGAAGCATGACTAATCATTAGTGCTATCAGTTATTGGTGTGATACAGGTGCAAAATAACAGAACTGGAACATTAGCGCCATATATGGGGGCGTTTTAGTTCTGACACCATCTGTAGCAACATCAAACTTGTTTCTTTGGTTTGTCTTTGACTAAATGTGAACTTGTGTAAAACTTGTCAGTGCAGCTTTTTTTCTGGTCTCATCTCATCGTTCTCATCCTGTCAGGTGATAATTTGCTCCTTCACAACCTGATCCTGGACACTGGCATCATCCGACAGTTGGTGGAGAAAGTGTGGAAGAACAAAGATCTGAATACGTGAGTATGACCGACCAGCAGTGAGGAAAGTGTATTTTCAGATTTGGACTCCGGATGAGAAATTGATTTGAAGCCCGTTTCTGTGTTTTCTTCGTGCTGACGTTCAGATATGGCTTTCTGGCCGTGTTTGCTGCGACAGATGGAGGTATAACAAGAGTGTTTCCGAACAAGTAAGTGCACTCCTCATCAAGGCTGTGTGTCTGCGCGGCAGCTGCTTTGTAGTTTCTGTTATGTTTTTCACTTTGTTCTCTTTTAAATTGATAAGTTGTGAAGTTTCATAAACACGTGGGATGGGGTTTAGCAAGGAGCTCAGAAATTTATAGCCGCGGTATCTCTGGTCGTAAATCTTAGGGCTGCAGAAACCTGGGAAGAGGACCCTGAGCCGTTTAATGCCAGCTATTACCGCCGCAGCCTCGACAACAAGGGCTACATCTTCCGAGCGCCTTATCGAACAGGTGAATGATGCTCTTAGTCTTGAGTTATATAGCTCACACAGAGCCTCGATGTGGTGTGGCTGCTTGTTTTAACCACCCTCCTCTCTTGTTTCTTTATTCCTTATAGCCAGGGACGAGCTGCTGAACCCAGAAAATGACACCATAGGTATTCTGGTCAGCACGGCTTTGGAGATGACAATAGGAGGGAAGACCATTAAACCTGCAGGTGTGCTTTCTTCTGAAAGAGAAGAAACTAAATCCTTGTAATGATAGATATTAAAGAAAATGTTTCAGAGCAAGGCAAAGATAATTGCACGTCTGCGTTTGTCGTTTTGTCTCTTTGTGTTGACGTGTGTCCGTGCTCTGCATCTACTTACCATACCTTTATGCACATCTGTCATTTTATTTTGTGCTTTTCTTTTCTTTTAATTAGTCTTCTTTGCTAACTTTTCTTTCCCTCAGTTGTTGGAGTGAAACTAGACCTTGAAGCCTGGACGGATAAGTTCAAGATTCTTGCTAGCAACCACACAGACAACCGACAAGGCTCAAACACGGTAAAATACACGTACATGTCATATATAAGATATAAAAAGCTAACTCAAGTTGATTTATGGTTATGTCTGCTTGTGATTTGCTAATTTTGGTTTTCCTCTGTGACAGTGTGGACCAAACAGGGGCTGTGAAATGGACTGCGAAGCCAACAGTGACGTAAGTATTTGCTCAGCTGGACCTTCTGCAAACAATCACTGCACATCTTTCCTCCGTTCTTCCTGTTAACTCTCCTTTTCTGTGTCTGTGTGCAGGACCTCCTGTGTTATTTAATAGATGACGGCGGATTCCTAATCATGTCCAATCAGAAGGATGACTGGAACAAGGTTTGATTCAAAATGTATTCATTGCCACAGGGATTGTGGTTTCTCCCTAATCTTCACTCTGAGCTTGACCAGTGTTTCCTACCTTTGCAGGTCGGCATGTTCTTCAGTGATGTTGACCCCTACCTGATGTACGCTCTCTACAACAATTCCTTCTACAACCGCAAGCAGTCGTTCGATTACCAGTCGGTGTGTGAGCGGATGCCCAACAGTGAGGCTGGAGCTGCACCAAGAGGAGTGTTTGTGGTAAGAAGCCAACTTTAAAGGAAAGATATATAATAAAAAGTGGAATCCGACTTGAATGAAATGTGCTGAATCAATGGATTGACATTGATTTTTTCCCTTTGTATCTGTAGCCCACGATTGCAGATTTTGTAAACGTGGCCTGGTGGACATCAGCTGCTGCATGGTAAGATCTACAGCATCATACATTACACACATACTGTACCTCAAAAATACGTATTATATTCATCATTTGTGTTTTCATACATATAAAAACTGCCAGAATGACACCTTTTATCATAGCCAGAAGCTGTAAAAGCAGACGAAATTATCAGACTTTTAACTTTCCGACAATCCTCAAATGAATCATATGTGACTAGCCGTTCCAAGCCCAAAAACGTGATGTTTTATTGAAACCTCACCTAAAAATCGAAACATTCTTCACTCCTCACTGCAACTGAAAAACCATTAGCGGCTCAGCTGTGTCTAACTATCACTTGACAAAGATTTTTCGGCTAAACTCGAGACAAATATGAAAACAAATTTATTCAATAAATGTAAGTAGTAGAATATTAGTAGCCTGTAGAGTCATCTGTTGTCAGTATTGGTAGCACCTGTGGGCACTTGGGAAAATGTTGCACTTCTAATCATGGTTGTACTGTTTCCATAGAGGTTCATTACTTTATACTGCAGTGAAAATTGAACCATGGGAGCAAGAAACGCCCAGAAACTCCTTGAGGTTCGGAGAGTTAAAAGAAGTTTATAGCACTGGAGCTTGGAGTGTCACAGATAGAAACAGAAATGAGTCAGACTTTTCTGCATTGCACTGCCCTCTATTTTAGTCGGGGTTATTTGTGCCATTAGGTAACTCTGACTCGCTTTGTAAAATTTTATTGCCCGCCATGCTATTACCCTACGTTGCTTTGCAGACAAAAGTGCAGTGATTCGACAAGGTGTGAGTGAAATAGGGGCCTTCTTGAATTAAATCACTTGACATTTAGGTTGGCTGCCCTATCCTGTGTTCAGCATTATATTCAATACAAGATACATTGCACTAACTTATTCCTAGGACACGTTTATTGAATTTTCAGATTCTTATTCATACCTGTTGTGTCCACAGGTCCCTGTTCCAGCAGTTTGTTTATGGACTGGCTTACCAGAGTTGGTTCGTCACAGGTGGGTGAATTTACTGAGTGTCAGTTCAGTGTTTCACATGTTTACTTGCCAGTTATACTTTCCAAAATCCTGGAGTTGCTGAAACTGGATTATGGTTACATTTATTTAGTCTTAAATGTATTCAGTTCAACACTACACAAACTTAAGCAAACTATGTAAAGAATTGATAAAATGAGATTTTTGCAGCTTTTTTTTCCAGGCTAGTCACACGTGTTTGTGCACCATTAAAATCAGATCTTATAAATCAACTGAAGTGACAGGTTCTACTTGCATGTCTCTGCTCTGGTGATGCTGCAGATGAGGTGGATGCAGAAGCTTTCGACTCTAAAGAGAGGAGTTGTGTAATGATCCAGACCCAGTACTACTTAAGTAATCTCAGCAGCTCCTACAACATACTGCAGGACTGTGGCAACTGCTCCAGGTCTGTACACGTGACACACACCAACACACAACCACAAGGGCATGTGTGAACACATGAATAACCCCAAGAATTGTGCTGTGACAGAGACACAGTTAGTGAGACAGATTCATCTTTCTGCTGGAGTTAATAAACTCTGGTGATGATTAACCCGTATCAGCTTTAATGAAATGGTCATATCATTGGCTAAATGAGCCTTATAAGGCTGTCTCATGAATCTCGCCGATCCATTAGCAAATGAGTCTGTGATGTAAGCGAGCAGAGGGGGGCTGTTGACAGAGCTGTCTCTCTCTGCAGGCTGATTCACGCCAAGAGGATAAACAACACCAACTTGCTGTTTGTGGTAGCAGAAAAGATGCCATGCAACACCTGCGAGATAGAGAAGCTTTCCCAGGAGGAGGAGGAGTGTATCCTTTTTCACATTGTACACCAGCTGGCGCCAGAAGAAGACACACTCTCTAATCTCTAGATTTCATCTCCTTATCGCCATAACTGCGGAAACACAAATGTTTTACATTCATTTTAAGGTTATTTTTATCGCAGCGCTGTGAATTATGACCAGTCATTTACATTTGTGGGAGTACAGGAGGAGTTGGTGTGCAGGCGGATGATGAAAAGTGGCCCAAAAAGGAGAGAAAAACAGAAATTCAAAGGGTTTTAATTTCCTTAATCGCATCAATTTTCAGTCAAGGAGGAAAATCCATGTGAAGAAATGACTGTGGCACGCTATCGAAAAGGACCCTCCACCTGCTTTGACTATAACGCCGCTGTAAGATGTTCACATATCATGGCATCAGTATCTGATGGGGCTGATTATGTTTAGAATCAGTAAGGGGAGCTCATCCTAAACTGGATTTTGAGGCCTAAGCAGTATCGATATTTGAAAAAACTCTGATTACTACACACCAGCTAATCATTTGTTTTTTAAAATACAAACAGACTAGATAAATTTGCAGATGTCTGTGACAAGGATACGTGTCTCTCATATCTACCTGTTAATTTCCTAAATAATACTATACAAATATGCTATTTTTGACTGCGACCTTTTTATACTGTATAGCTCGTCCCGCTGTTGTCCAGAAACACACAACGTTAAGCTGGCTGACATGTTCCCTCATGAACACTGTAGTTTCTTCTGAGTCAACACTGCATCCAGAGTGTTGACACATGATGTCATTTTCACTGAATGGATTCGCATATATGTCACAAACTTGTAAAATAATGTCATTTCAAATAATAAATCCAACCGGTTCAAATTGATCCAAATCACCTTTATCTGTCAAGAAAGTGTCTACATAAACAGAATCTGACTCTCCATCTACTAACGCAAAACTGAACATGTTTTTTTGAACCAAGGCAACAGATTATAAGTACTTTTATAGACGTGTAAAAGAGCATGTGAACTAGAGCTTAAGTGCACATTTAAACTGCACCAAAGTTTAGTGCAAAAATACAATTAGGAATAAATACAGAGTTATTGACACAAGCAGGTGGGATGAAATATAAACAGGTATGTGACATATAATATGCACAGTATATACAGTGGTTTAGGGCTGGTTTCCCTCACTGATTTAAATGTTCATCAGAGTGATGTCCTGGGGGAAGAACACTGATAAAAGTGCCTGAACAAATAATATAGAAACTGTTTTCCATTGGCAATGTACTAGAGGTGTAATTCCAGCTGTTTTTCCTTCTACAGGAGAACACGTCGGACTGTGGGCGAGGTCACTCCTTCCATCCATCCCTCTCCACTTTACTGCTCATTCAGCTGCTCCTGCTTTACCCCGTCGTCAGTCCCCACCTTCACTTTCTATTACAATAATTCCATTTTCCTGCACTTCTGCTCCTTTTAGCCCTCCTGAGCTTCTGTCCCGTCCCGAAAACCCTCCGATCCCCCCGACCTCCGTGCCCCTGTGCCCTCCCCCCCTTTGGTATAGTCATAGGTAATAATGGGACTTCCCATCACAGCCAGCTGGAAGCCCCGAGTGCCGCTACCCAGCTCGCTTCAGTCTGTGTCGCTTAGTGACAACTGCCGGACGTTCACGTCCTCAGCCAGTTAACCTTCATCTAAAGGAGGAGCGGGTGGTGCCAGACCACCTGGATCATCAGAGGCAACGTCAGAAAAGAGAAAACTAACCCCCTCCCACCCCCACGACCGACCCCATCCACCGCCTCCACCGGTTCCAGACGAGTGAGGGGGAACAAGGACAGCTCGATCCTCTCATCACAGACCTCCCACCGCTTATAGACTAGAGAGTTGAGGTTGTCTGTCCGCCTTCGCTTCTGTCTGCCAGACAGATGACGGGACTTCTCCTCCTTCTCCTCTCCTCCATCTCAGAGTCTCAACACTCTGTCATTTGCCTCTCGTAAGAGGCTGCGGACCATTCAGCCAGTTATAACCACCATAGAAGAAAATACCAGAACAAAAAAAAAAAAGACAACAAAAGAACTGTCAAGTATACAAAATGTCAAGTATAAACTGCTGACGTGATGAGTATTCCAAACATCCAGTATATTTAGGTTGTAATTTGATAAAAGGAAGTTGTAAAGTGTTAACTGAAACAGACATGAATTCATTTATGCGCTATATCTACTTGCCAAAATGAGATATACTTTCATGTGGTCTTATTTTTATAGCCAAAACACGAAGAAGAAACGGATTTAGATTTAGGATAAACCACGAGTGGAAGAGGAGACACTCAGCAACTGAATGCTGACTCATTTTGTGCAGCTCTTAATTACAGATTAATGCTTTTAAAAGAGGTCCACTGGGGATTATTGTAATTACATGATGGTAATCACATTTCTTGAAGTATTTTTCCTGATATTTACTATTCAAGGCTTGTGGCAGCTGTAAAATATGAATCAGTGTTTAGTTGCTGCAGGATCATTGTTGATGTCGTGTAATATTCTCTCCTTTACGATCAATCGACCATTCTGACCTCGGGTTTAGACTGATGTTTCAAAAAACAAAAAAAAAAAAAAAAGAAGATATCCTCATGCCCTCTGATGAGAAAACTCACCTCTGCCAATCCTCATGAGGCTTCTCCAGTAACCTCTACTAACGCTCCTAATCACGATTTGTACATGTGCTTTACTTCTGTCACAGTATACACACTGAGATCTCTGCCTCATAGTAGTTCCAGGTGGGTTATTTTCTGTTTTGTTTTTTTTGGCGGGGGGGAGGGAGGCGGTGATTGTGTTTTCTTCTTCGGGGGCTTGTATTACCTTTGACTGATGCTGTTCAAACTTCGAAACCATTCGCTGCTGGGGGATAGGGGCTTATCAACATTTCCAACAAAAGTGCAGAAGAGGCCACTAAATATGGTGATCACGTACAGTAGTAGTCCGGTCGTAATCCATCACAGTTTGTCATTTTTGATCATTAACGATGTGTGAAAAGTCATTTTAGACTTCCATGTTTAGGAGCCGCTCTGTTTCATAGTGCCTTGATGCACTTTGTTTTGGAACGCATCGGCTGTATAAGAGTAGAGCTACTGTATAGTACCTTTATAAAGCAGCCACCTCCGAGGCTTTGGCCACTACAGGAGCCTCAGACTGAATCTGTCGGCTATAGATAATAGCTTTACAGAGCCATCGCACTGACTGGCTCGGCTTAATGTACTCGCCCTCTTGGCTGTCGTTGCTGTACTCCTCCAGAGCCACCTGACTGTCATCATATGGAGTTACTATACCGTTCCTTTACGAAGCCATGTATAGAGCTACGACACACTATCAGTATACAGCCACTTAACTGGCCATAGAGCGTTTTTAGGGCCATCTGACGCTATAGTTCTGCCTGAATCGTATGTGTTTGTGTGTGGATGTGTGTGCGCGTTAGTTTGCGTTTAAAAACCCTCAAAGGGAATGTCTTTTAAAATGAGTTGTGGAGTGTATGAGGGACGACGGTTGTGCCAGTGCGGCTGTTCTGTCCTCTTCCTGTGTTGCAGGTGTTGTTGTTGTTGAGAAAAAAAGGGGGATTTTCCTGAAACAAAAAGACTCATCTTTAACTGCTTAAATACTAATATATGGAAGCAGAGGTGTCTGAAAGAATGTGTAGTTCATCAGTGTTTTCTGTTTCCAATGCAACATAGTTGACAAAGCCTCTCTAAATGCCTTAGTGTTACACAATACGGAGCTCTGATACCCCCCATGTACCCTCACACACACACAAATAGATCCTGAAGTATTCACTCTCCTGGGTTTTCTTGGTGTTATGCAGTAAGTATAGTGAGCTCTAACTTTGTATTTTCACGTCTTGGGAATGATTAGTTATTGATCGATGCCTGTTTGATTAAGCGCTTGAAAGCTGGTGGGAGTTTTTAAATTTCGAAAGCCTCCAACCTTCGATGTTCACACCCACCCGAAACTCACTGTATTGCTCAGGTGGGGATGATTCACACGACGATTTGGAGCTTAACTACACTCTGTACAGTTGTTGGTACTATTTGATGTGACAAATCATGCTGGCACAGTAACTGCAGCTCGGCTCTGAGCAAATCTGAGAAATCTGAAGCGGAAATTGATCATTTAAGATGTAGAAATTGACTCTTCTCAGCGTGGGGTGCGGCCCGCGTCATCCGATGCTGGATGCAGTTTGGCTTTTCTGGCATTTGTTTGTCTCTGTCCTGTGCCATTAATTCTGTCTGTATTCCCCCTATTTCCACTGTCTTTAAATGAACGCTACACGTGCCCGTGGAAATGTACCCCCTGCAACTTCCTCTCTTTTCCTGGATCTGTATGCATACAGTCTCACACAGAAAACTAAATATGTAGGCCTACACTTTGTGCACCTGCACTGAGACATTATGCACAACGCACACACCTATAAGCAAACATGTAATGGCACTTGTTCATGCCCAGCTGGGAGATGTCAAACACCGGGCAGACATAAAGCCAACAGCGACTCTTCCCAGGTGTTTTCTTTTTTTGTGAGTGGACGGGATGTCAGAGGCAAGCTCAGGGAGTGGGTCTCCACAGAGCAGCACGGGCCTGATAAACACAAGGTCATGGAGGAATCATGTAGTGACGTATGCGTGTGCATCCTGACGGAAAACGTCTTCTTAAGGGACACACACGTCGGATTTCTGTGGTTGGACAAATTTACTTTTTGCCAAAAAAACTGAAAAAAAAGAAAAAATAGAAAATTGGAGCAGCCTGGGGATGAAAGGGAGGGTTTCGCTTTAAGACCTAAAACAAGTAAAAGGAGGGTTTCCGTGAAGCGCCCTCCCAACCCTCGCTGCATCTGTGTTGGTGCGTCTCTGTGGGAAAGACGCGTGTATGTGATTCTGTAGTCTGTAGTCTGGTGCTATGTGACCATGTTTGACAAGTGTGTGAAAAAATAACAGCAACATTTAGAGAAAAAAAAGTAAAAATCAGTCGAATTTTAAGTGAAGTTTTAAAAAAATATATAGGAATACAGCACTGTTGATAAGTTTGAGATCTGACGTCAAAATGTTTTAAAAAATTATGTTGTTTTTTTTTGTTTCATTTCTTGTACGTGTGTGAGTATGAATGTTTGTGTGCGTGAAAGATTTAGCTCCTTCTTTTCTGGGCACTCGTCCATGTCGCTCCATTCTTTTGTACAGATGAAGCTAAAAAAAAAAAAACAAGAAGAAGAAGAGGGCAAAATTTGTAAAATATTGTGTCTGTGACTCCTTGTAAAATATTTTCAAATTGTTTATTACAGAGAATCAGTTATTAAATAATGTTCATATTTTTCACTTCATTTCATCTCGTGGTGTTTGGGTTTTTCAGCAAAATACAACTGGTGAAGGATTTATGCACTGTGTTCTATTGAAAATATGAAATCTCTTAAAAAGCAAAGTCATAATTGTAGCTTTACAATTAGTTTTAATGTTATTAAGTTTCAGCATTTTGGGAAATACTGTCATTTGCTTTCTTAGCCACTTAGCTTAGGGGAGATGGCCTGCCTGGATCTGTTCAATTTCTACTATCGTGGTCATGCCATATAAAAAAAATAGCAGAAATAGAAAGAGATCATGGCTTGTGAACAATTGCTTTGCTTTGCGTCTTCATCATGGAGAAGTTTTATAGCATTTAATGTTTTTTTTGTCTCATTTTGATCTTTTTGTCTGTGATAGTGTTAATTAGCATCTTTTTGTTGTTATTTTGTGTCATGTTTTGGTCATTTTGTGTCGCATTGTGGTCAATTTGCATTCTCTCTGTAACTCTTTCATCTCTGTGATTTTTCTTTCTTTTCTTTTTGGGTCATTTTGGTGGCACTCTATCATTCTTTCTTTACACTGAACATCTGTTATTGGCTGATGCCAGGCATCCGTGTCTGTTTTGTTTTCAGCCAGTTCTGTATTACTGAGTGCTGTGACCGATATATCAGAGCTTCCACAAAGTTCCACAGTCATAATTAACTTTTTACAAAAACCAAAGTGTAAAATTTCTTATCTCTGCATTTTAATGTTGCAAAATTACTTCTAGGCGTGAACCAGTTGCCACACAACTGGCAGAGACTCTAACACTTGTGTTTGTGTGGATAAAACAAAAAGACGGCATGTTCATCAGTGAGCTTTAGATATGCTGATAAATGGATCTGTTCCTCTGCCAGGCTGGCCGAGTTTGCCAGTATTTCCCAAAAAGTTGCCCCACTGCCTGCAATGGCCAATCAAAAAAGGAGAAGAAGAGGGACACTTCTGTGGACAAACTTGAAGTCACAGAAACAATAGAGATGCAAGAAATTTGTGCTACAGCAAAGCCAGAGATACCCTGTGAAGTTCCAGTCTCCGGGAAGAAGACTAAGAAGAAAATGAAGGGTAAAGTGAATCTGCTGTCATCATTAGATCAGACTTGATTTGAAGACATCAGTAAAACGCTGAATCAGGTAGTGCAGGAGGACGTCGCAGCCCGAATTCCTCATGGAAGCATCGTGTTCTTTCCCTCTGAGTCACGTACGTTTGATTGGTTCAGAATCTTTCCACTGAAATCGAGCAAAGAGCTTCACAGATTACTAAGGAAGTCTGTCAGAGCTTTGTGCCAAGTGTCCGGGTCGTCCAGGTAACAAGGGTGACCCGCCCCCTTCATCACCACCACGCTGTGATTGGCCAGATTGCTCAGGTTACGGAGCGACACCTCTCCAAGCTGAGTGTCCTGGTCGCCGTAAACGATCAGCGTTGGGACCTAAACACACAAGTGACGACAAAGAAATCTTTCTGGTGAATCACTTCCACAGTCCATTTGAAAATCTGTCTCCGATTTTTATTTGTTTTTATATTCCAACCCGTATCTAAAGAGATTTTGTAGATGTCCTACAGTTTACCTCAAACTAAAAGAAAATCAAGCTGGTCTTGTGAATAAGATGAAGATAAGAGACCTGCATTTTATTTTTTTATTAGGTGTGACAGATTTGTGTCTAGACGTTAAGAAGAGACTGTAGTCAAGCTGACCAGGATGTTCGTTTTTTCAGGCGTATAAAGGATATTTTGATCAGATTGAAATTCCAGCCTTAAAAAGGCTGCTCTACCCATGTACTGCTGCTATTTGTAAAGCTGGGAGACTTGCTGGAGACTGAGCACATGGTCTGAGGACAAGGTGTCCTTACTTTTAAGGTGCTAGTATCAGAAAAACACTCATCCCTGACTGTCCAGGTGTAAGAAGTGGCCTGTGTCCAACCATTTCTGTAACTTTCCAACACTTGCACCCACTTTACATGTGACTGGCCAGCTGTGTGGAGGTGAGAATGGAGCTTCTTAAGCCTTCTTTCCCCCCCATTCTTGACACAACTTTTTCTGTCCCTCTTTGTGTGAACAGCCACTATGAATGCCTTCCAGGAGAGACGGTCTGAGAATATGCTGGGTTATTGCTCTATGTGAAGGATCACCCCGCTGTGACAGCAGGCTTTTCAACCCACCTTCGAGTGTGTCCATCTGTAAGACCTACAACTCACTGTGAGAGCTCTTTTCAAGCATGACCCAGTTCTCAGTTCCTAACAAAATGCAAGCCACAAAAAATGCCAGGTCCAAAAATTCAATATAATGCCACCTTATAGCATTTTCCATTACACTTTTGTAACTCTTTCAGTTAGAAATGTGTAATGTTGGCATCACTATGGCATCATAGGGGCTATTTTCAGCCTTGAGAAAGTCACAGAAGACATTATGTAACTGTTTTTTCAGGTAGAGTAACACTCTCAATAGTCATTCTATAGTGCGCTTTAAAAAACGTTTAAACAGCAAAATGTGCTTTAATGTACACATGCTCATTTTGCAGGAAAACTGCATAATACAAATATGGCTGTGAGTTATATTTACTGATGCCTTAATGTATAAGAATAAAAGTAGAAAAACAACATCTGTAGAAGTCTTGTAGTTTAGATGTTACTTAAGTAAAAACAAAAATAGGACTGCAAACTTTTTCCACTGTTGAATAATTTGTAGATTATTTTCAGGTCATTCAATTAGTTGTTTGGTTGAGAAAATGGTGACACTTTAAATTTTTCATTCAGAACCCACAAATATTCTGATTACTGTAACGCTGAAGCAAAGAAGCTAGAAAATTCTCAAAGTTAAGAAGCTGAAATCCCAGACTTTTGATGTATTTTCCTTAAAAAAAAATCTTGAAACACATTAATTAATTATCAAAAAAGTTGGCGACTAATTTAATAATTCTCAACTGACTAAGCTAGACATTATGCAGTAGAATGTCCCTCGTCATTATATTGTTGTATTATTATTGATTGTGGTTCTTTATGTCTGCATTTTATGTTGTAGCTGTCAGTATAGGACACAATTTTACTAGTTTATGTACTAATGAGTAGTTGATTCTAAAATAGTGCATCTTATTTTAAAATTTGATCGTATGTCTCGTACATAAAACCTTTTAAAGTAACGGCTTACTTTAGCTGTCATTAAAATCTAGCAGAAAAAAAACTTAGAATATTAGTGGAGAGTAGAAAAAGTGTGAAAGAAATAAATATTTTCCCATCAGTCACAGACAATCATCTTGTCCTCGATTAAGAGCTCAGTGCATTTACTTTGACGTGTCCACTTGTTTTTGGAGGGACTCTACTTTTTAGTAACACTTAAAGTTCATAGTCCCTCTTCTTCAGCGTCGAGGCACCTTCACTTGGTTTGCCATCTAAGAAATTTAATTTTTCAAAAAGTTTTGAGCTGGATGAAAGCCAGTGGTGACTGTGAAAGTCCTCTTTTGAAAAGGGGAGCGCGATGTGCTGGAAAATGGGATGACATTCACGGTTGATTGAGTTTTCCTTTAAGGAAGAAATGAAAAGCACACACTGTTAAAAAAAAAAAAAAGAGTTTGCAGGAAAGGAAGCTACACAGAAATACGGAGTGGAGGCGAATCCGGACACGCAGACTGTACCTTTATACTCTTGTACTGCTCTGCTGTGAATCTGTCGGTGCAGATGGGAGCTATGGGGATGAAGGCTCGTATCAGAGACGGGTGCTGCAGCAGGAAGTTGAGGGAATACATCCCGCTGAGGGACGGGCTGATCACCACCACCGGGCTCACACTCAGCTGCTCACACACCTCCTTCAGAAAACGTGATGGAGCCACTTCTCCCACAGCTGCCGGGGCCTCGGCTGACTTCGACCGACCAAATCCTGTGGACAGAGAGCAGATTTATGGAGGAAGAAGAAGAGAGCAGCAGGAAGGATGCAAGAGTGAAGTTTTGTTCTGAAATATAGCTGGATAAAAAAAATAAGGACCCTGGAAAAAATTCTCTTTCTTCAGAAGTTACCTTCATGATTTATGCAAAGTCCCTGAAACCAGTTTGAATGAATTGTTATATTAACCCTCTGAACTCCAAAACACGTCACGAGGTTTTAAAGACATATTCAAAAAAATTGTCAAAATTACCCAATTTATTACAACCAGAGACTGTAAAAACATTTTTAAAAATTCTCACTGTTTTTAAAGGTCAATGAACTACTCTCTTGTAATGTGGCTGAACCCAATCAAAACTTACAGCTACGATATTTTATCAGAATCACTTTATTCTGCATGGGCTGCACAGTGGCTCGCTGGTTAGCAGTGTTGCCTTGCAGCTAGAAGATTCCCTGTTTGTGTCCCGGCCTGGACCCGGGATCTTCCTGCATGGAGTTTGCATGTTCTCCCTGTGCGTGTGGCTTTTCTCCGGGTTCGATTCTATTTTTTTATATATACATACACTACCGTTCAGAAGTTTGGGGTCACTTAGAAATGTCCTTATTTTGGAAAGAAAGGAAGTTTTTTTCAATGAAGATAACATTAAATGAATGCTAAATCCAGTGTAGACATTGTTAATGTGGTAAATGACTATTGTAGCTGGAAACAGCTGATTTTTAATGGAATATCTCCATAGAGGTACAGAGGAACATTTCCAGCAACCATCACTCCTGTGTTCTAATGCTACATTGTGTTAGCTAATGGTGTTGAAAGGCTAATTGATGGTTAGAAAACCCTTGTGCAGTTATGTTAGCACATGGATAAAAGTGTGAGTTTTCATGGAAAACATGAAATTGTCTGGGTGACCCCAAACTTTTGAACGGTAGTGTATATAATAAATCAAGGAAATTCACCAAGATTTTTTTTCTTTTTTATGAAATTATTACAACGCCACACTACACAGAGGACATTTTTAATTTCTCTTTACTTCCAGCTTTGGTTGTGCTGTTTCCATAGAGGTGCAGAACTTCATACTGTAGTGAAAAAATGAGCCCACAGTGAGTAAAACGTGACAGGTGCAAGAAATGCTTAGAAACTGTTTGGAGTTCAGAGGGCTGACTGGCTCTTGGTATGATTAACATCAATTTTCTCATTTCCTGTTTAGTGAGCAGCTCTAAAAGACACGGGAACACTGCTGGTATTAGTGGTAAAAGATTTGCCGAAGACCAGCAACTGTGAATCTGTTTTGGACTCCTAAACGTCTGGATTCTGGTCTTCAGCTTGCTTTGCCTCCTTCCTCATCCAGACTTGCATAAAGCAGTAAAGTAGACCCGGTTTGTTCCCAGCAGACCCACCTGGCAGGTCGATGGCAACGGCACGACAGCCTGCTTTAGCCAGAACCTCCAGAGTGCCGATGCTGAGCCAGTTTTCTGATGAGAAGCGGATACCATGGAGAAGCAAAACTGACATCTTCACATCTCCTGTGGCAGGTTCACTTTGCCTGTAGAACAGCGGAGCTTTGCAGCTCTCCACCTGCACACTGCCCTCAGTCATCTTAACAGCCGACATCCTGAACAGAGAGAAACAGCAAGCGGGCATTTTAGGTCACTGTTCTAGGAAATAACACTGCAGGTTAACTTTACGGTAAAAAACTGCAGTCTTTTCAAACTCAGACAAAAATGGATGCAGATTAGAATGATTACAATACAGTTTCTACATGTGAATAATTGATCTGAAAGAGAGTCGAGTATATCTGAATCTGTGGTAAATGCCGAAAAAAGAAAAAAAAGGAAAATCTATGGACATATTAGTGAAAATGTGAAACTAAATGCAACAATGCATTATCATTTGCTCTTAGTTTATTAAAGGTTGGGGACAGAGAAAGATCAGATTAATGTTACATAACCTCAGACTAATGAAAACAATGACTCACTAAATAAACTTGGTCTGATGTCTATTGAGCAACTGTGGACACAGAAAGTCCAGTGCTCAATATTTCTATCAGACAAAAGAGGTGTTCAAAGGATTCATTTCCCTTTTCAAAAGCTTTCTGATTTACAGATATAGAATATTTCAAAAGAAATGCTTACATTTTGTAAAAAGCTTCTTTTTAAATGACAAAGCGACTCGAACAAATCAAATATTTTCTCTCACTAGTTGCTTGAAATGAAAAAATTTTGACATTCACTGTACTTTAAACACAGTTGACCTAAAGAAGAAAACTTGTCGTATAAATAGTATAAATTTTACTTGACTTGTGCAATTTTTCTCTTCAAGTAACAAATGTGTTGACAATATTTTAAATGTTTGAGACTATTACAAATGAGCCGAAAAAGAATACAGTATTTATTATGTGTATTTGTGAACAACTGTATCAGTGGATGAACAGATGGAAAGCTTTTAATTTCTGATAAATGCATTATAGTGTGTATAACTCCTTGATTAAATGTAGTTCTGTACATTTTGTTGAATATAAAGATTTAAAGTGTTGCCCTGTTGAATAAATGAACCAAACAGAACCATATTTGACGCATAAAGCAGCAAAACATGGAAATTCTCAAACAAACTCAATCTTAAATGTTGAACTGATTCCTGGAAAACTAAAAAAAAAAGGCTCAGATTTCAGCTTCTGTTTAATTTACAGCTTTCTGGCACAGTGTCAGCAAAAGTTTAAACATTAACTTCGTGCATTAGATCGCACTGCTTTGCACAATGTTGCTGTTAATTCGCAAACACTCGGTTCTCTGAGCGTAAAAACCTCCATCCATCCATCCATCCTTCATCTGTTGCCCTGTGAAGTAAAATCAGCTCACAGAAGAAGAGTTTGGGGACATCTGACAGGTTAAACAGTCCGATCAAAGTCCAGATTAGATGATTGCATTTGTAATATCGCACTCTTCTCTCCATACTTCGGTTTGTTTTTTTTTTTATCACCAACTCCAACCTTTCTTTTTCTTACCTGTTTGCCTCCAGAGACGATCAGCTGGTTAAAGTGCAAAACAAAGCAGCACAGTTAGGCGTTGAAGCAGTTGGAGTTTCACTTGATTACCCGGAAAACAGGAGAAGGAAGAAGAAAAAAAAACTCTGGAAGTTATTCTACTGACGTCTAGCGTTTGTCAGGAGAACTGCTTTTACAGTGGCAGGAATTAAAAGACTTTTTTTTAAAGTTTTCTTGCATGATTTTGAGTTTAATGCTGATGCACACTGCTGGGCTGCAGATGTCTGAGCAGCATGAACAAGTTGCATGAACAAGGGGTGATGTGCCGCCGTCCATTAATGATTAATACCTGTATTGATTGGCTGTGTTTTGGGGATTAGTCCCACTGTTTGTGTAAGGGCTCAGTGTTCCTGAGTGGGTGGTTGTGTTTGGTGCGTTCTGCCTGGATTTCTACCATCGCGCTGAACTTGTTGGGGGGATTTTCCTTCTGTCAGAGTCGACCTGGTTGTTGTTTGATGTTTGCCACCCAACACAGTCAGAGGAGAAGGACTACAGAGCAGAGATCTCACTCTGACCTCCATCAAGTGGTTTAAAAGATCTTCTTCCACTGCTACAAACAATGAAACTGTTTCTGCACTGTTTTCTCCTGACACTTGGAGTGGCCACTGGTAAGATGACTATACAAGTTATTTAATAATGTGTGCTGCTGTGATGAGTGTAACTTGGTGTTTTAATGTATTCAGTAGTAATGCCTAGAGAGAAATCTTAAACATTTATACTTTTCAAATAAGGGAACACAACCAGTGAGTGGTAGTATTGTCATGTAATGGATTTTTTAGCAGTATTTGTAGGTGTGTGTCAGTACCCAGATGCGTGTTGTTTAAAGCTTTTTCTGTTCTTCTGCTGTCACAACCCAGCAGCACAGTCCTGGTCCAAAGGTTATATGTGTGCAGGCCTGTGCCCAGATGTTCCAGCTGGTACCACTGAGCACCTGCACTCCTGCTAAAAGCAGGACTAAGCAGATGCAATCCCTGACACTCAGTGTTGTATGCATTGTGTTGTTGCATGAACAGGGTATCGCAGCGCTCTGAATGACTTCCAGCGGTCTGAGGGCAGAGAGCTCGTTCCAACCTCCTGGAACTCAGCTCGAGTGCAGACGTTACCGGGTTTGAACCTGGAGGACTGTGCTTCTCGCTGCTCACAGTCGCTGGACTGCAGGTATTCAGCCTGAAACACTACTTTAAAGCTCTGAACTCAGAGCTGTGTGTGGTCATTTCTTTGCTCCTACCAACGTAAAGTCCTGCACCTCTATGGAAACAGCACATGGTTATGAGCAGAGAGCAGTCCTTTGTGATGTATGACATAGATATGATGCCATAAGAAAAGGAGGACTCTGCATGCAGTATTACAGTTCACCTAGCCTGTTTATAGTTTGTTTACGTGTTTCACCATGCTGAATGTATCTTCCAACATCCTGCTGACAACTTGCTCCTCTGCGTCACATTATTCGAGCCATGCTGCATTTCTTTTATCGATTAAGAACGTTTTATTTTCCTTGTTGTCTCCTCTCTGCTCTGTGTAAACACAGCCTGCAGTTCACCTGAAAAGACCCTAAAGTTTTCCATGTGATTGTTGGTCAGAGCTGAGTCGCTCGTGATGTTTCAGTTGTGCTAACTGAAGCATAGAATTTTTAGTTTCTTACGGAATCCGGTACAAATTGTTTAGTTTTGATGAATTTCTAAATAAGCCATGTAGAAGAAAGTTATATTTAAAAAATGTCCTAATTTTCAGTTTAGATTTAACCATTTTTCATGGTAGAACCAAACATCACACATGATAAGTTCAAGGGCTGTTGGAAAGTTGAAAATCTGATGTTTCTTTCTGTTTTTATACTTCTGACAATAATACAGAAGATTTCCCTGAATTATATGAAGACTTAATAATGACTGAAAGAATAAGCTCCGAATTAGCAAAAGTATAAAACTGTGAAGGCTGTCAAGCATCACTGGGCACCATTTTCTGAAAGAATCCACACAGAACAGGATTATTATTAGTTCTTTCTTTTCCACTTATTTAACTGTAATAATGGAAAGACCCTGTGGGTTGCCAGGTTGTAAGGACACATTTAGGTCAGTAACCTTTTTAGCTGCAGAGCATCATCAGGGTCAAAACATGCTCAATATTGACTTACAGAACCAGTAATGTCTGACCTGCAACATATAAGGCTTTCTAAGAACTGAAAAACCGTCATTGGTTGAATGTAAGTCTGGTGATGCTCAATGTTTTATTATTGAGTTCGAGTAAAAGACCAAAGTCAACCATGAATTGATTTGAAATAGTGTTTATCTCTAAAGGTTGATATAACTCACTCCTCTCTGTCAAAGAGTTGCATTGTTGTCTAAACAGTTTCAAAAACATATAAATGAGACACAGTGAGTGCTATGTTCATTTATTAGAACTAAACAGTCACTGGTGTATCACGTGTATTAAATTACATCAGAAAATAGTCTGCAACAAGTAAACAATTCACTCCGTAATGTTTGCTTAGAACCACTGCCGCTGTCTTAGAAGAGTTCACAGCATTCGTTAAAGAAATCTGTTTTATTTGTGGCCTGTTTTTAGATGACTTCAGGTGGGTAGCCATAGACAGATAAGAGGGTTAGATTTTTTTGTCCAATTGTGACATTTTTTGGCAATCAGAAAAAACTAACTAAACGTGTCCTTGTCCTTTAAGGGTTGAGAGTTTCATTTCACTTCACACTAGCTATCAATCAATAATCGAACGACTTCAGAAGTCCACAGAAAGATTTGTTACTGAATAAGATGCCTAGGATGGTACATTTAAGGTAATTGTCTTACAAAATGGGTCACAAGTTATTTTCAGAGTTTTTGCAATCTTTTGAATATAGTATTATAGAATTGTAATTGGAAAATATGTTGCTCTAAAGAGTGCAAATGCGGGCAACAAGTGTGCAGGCAGGTGATCAGACTGCTATTTATAACAGGTATTTAAACAATCTTAGAAAGTCATAATAATTCTGCATTACAAAGAAGAACGGTCAACTACAGTCAGCTGACCTTTCACTTGTTCAAATGAACACATTTGAATTAAAGTCTGTGTAAAAAACACTAAAAAAAAATCTAAGATAATAAAAAAAGTGTAGGACACAAAAAAAATCTGCTGTAAATCTGCTGTTAGTCATGATATTGATAAGTTTTAAACCTATTGGTTAGTTTGCCTTATTCTAAGTATTTAACCATCCATCTAAGAGGATTTAACATGAAAATATTCTTTAAAACCAGAGCTTTCAACTATGAAACCCGTCCAACGGTCACCTGCAAACACCTGCCCTGGGTGGATGACGGCAGCAACGCTGAGATGAAGAGAAACGTAAACTGTGACCTTTACGAGAAGAAGGGTGAGATTCATGTGCTGACACTAGGTGATGTTACAGAGATCAGTGTTGTGTGTCAGACGTGCGGTTGTCTGATTTGTGTCGTCTGTTTTCATGCAGTCTATGTAAGGAAGTGCATTGTGGGTAAAGGGGAAGACTACCGAGGGAAAGTCTTCACCACGAAAAGCGGCCTCACCTGCCAACAGTGGTGGTCCAAGTTTCCTCATGATCACAGGTGAGGCTTAATCTTTTGTTTTCCAGCATGATGGGAATAAAACTGTGATAATGAGGATAAATTGTTGCATTTCAGCTGTAATTTGACGGTGAACACTGAACACTGTAGGACCGCTTATTGACGATCTTGCAGTTGTAGGACAGTGATGTTATTTCCGGCTGTTGATGTAACGTTCTCAACTGGACAACTCAGTTCACCCTCGTGCTGTTCTGCAGGTCAAAATCGAGCCGTTTTAAAGTTTGAAAATGTGGGGAAAAAAATAGATTTTCACAGGGAAACTTCTGATGTCCACATTTTCAACATTTTTGGGAACTCTGAACATTTTTTGGTGGAAAAAAAATGTTAAAAATGTTTTTTTTAAGAACAATCACAAAAAAATCAACCAAAATCCAGTGAAATTCGCTGGATTTTGGTTGATTTTTTTGTGAATGTTCTTAAAAAATATTAGAAGTTTTACTGATACATATGTAATCACTTTAGATATTTTTACTAATTTTTTTGGAAGATTTTTACTCATTTTTTGAAAATATTTACAAGAATTTTCTTGCCAAATTTGGGGAATTTTTTTTTTTTTTTTTTTTTTTAAAATAAAACTTTTAAGGGAAACTTTTAAGGAATCGTTGGAATTTTCTTCCAGAAGGTTTTGTAAATTTTCAGAAGTTTGGGGAATTTTTTTTGCTGAATTTTGGGATTTTTCTCAGAGAAGGAAACAATATGTTTTGGTGCTTGGAAATGAAGACAACAGGAGGGTTATCTGACCAAGTCACACATGTAAATTTCCCTATAATCCTGATTTTCAGCAGCAGTGGACGCCTGTTTTCCTCAGAAATTCTCAGATAAGCAAAATGTGACAAACAGACTCTGGATAACTTTCTCTGTAATGTGCAGAATTCAAATTATGATGAATATTTGAGGTAATAGAGGCTCTAAATGGCTCTAGCAAATGACTGCAGAATTATGAGTAATAGTCAAAACTAATAAAAATGATAGAGAGTCAGATGAGTGTGTTTATAAATTTGTAGAAAAAATTTTCTGCCTTTAAGGTCAATTGATACGTTTCTATCACCCTTATCTATAAATGTGGGATCCAAAATTGACCCTCAGATTGAGAGCAATCGCTTTCACTGCATAATCAGTGTTTCATTCCAAATGCAGACTGCTGGAACACAATGTCAACGAGTCATTAAATGGTGTGTCATAGTAATGAAGCTCTATGTGTCTCAGGTGGACTCCCACAGCCACTAATGGTCTGGAGCTGAACTACTGCAGGAACCCAGATGGGGATCGTATCGGTCCGTGGTGCTACACCACCGATGCTGAGCGACGCTATGAGAGCTGCAACATTCCTCAGTGCAAAGATGGTAAGTCCCATACATTTCCATTTATCAACACATGTCCAAAAAGGTCGTACAGGTGTGATAGGTAACGCTTTATTTACAGAGCCTGAAATTTCTGCAGAAATTTATTGGAATGAGCTGCATTTGTAAATAGAGGGAAATGAGAGACAATATTCTGACAAAATACAGGTGAAAATAAATGTCATACTGAGGTACAGTTTAATAGTAAACCTAAATCACCTAAAAAATCTGCACAAATCCACTTAAAGTCAAGAAAATATTTGTTTATTCTGTTTGAAACTTCATTCTCTATGTCTTTTTTTTGGCTGTTTTTCTGGTATTTTTAATGGCACTAGAGCACTAATTTCATATGTCCTGCACGTTCAGCTGACCTGCTGCCTGCCGAGCACTAACAATAAGACGGTGATTTTGTTAAAACAAGGTTGTTATTACCTGCAAAGTGTCCAGTTTCCCCATAATTAGCTCCAAGTTACAGCCTTTCAGTTGCTTTCAAGGAAATCATTTGAACATGACAGGGGCTGCAAAATTAAAGGGTGTCATATTTTCTTATTCTCCTCACTTCAACACCTTAAGACTGTGTTTGTGGTTTTTCTTGCAGAAGTGTGTATCACTTGTAATGGGGAGGACTACAGGGGGCAGGTTGACCACACTGTGAGCGGCAGAGAGTGTCAGAGATGGGACCAGCAGTATCCTCACCAACACATCTACCAGCCAGAAAAGTACATTTTTATTCACTGCTGTATCACGTGATACGTCACACTGATAAATAACGTTAGCTAACTTAACTGTAAGCTGTGTTTGTATGTGTCGCACAACATATTCTGAAGCTCTTTTGTTTGTTTTTCTGGATATACAAAGGTATCCTGATAAGAGTTTAGATGATAACTACTGCCGTAACCCCGATGCCTCTCCGGTTCCTTGGTGTTACACCACAGACCCCGAAGTGGAGAGAGAAAACTGCGAGATCAGCAAATGCAGTAAGAGCTTACGTTTAATAAAAATACTTGATTCGTTATATCACTTGTTATTTCCCAATTTCTTCATTACTTGGGCCAGAAATTGGAAAAACCTAAACATTTGATGATGTCACTTTGGACTAATTCTAACAAGTATTTTTCTCACTATTTTGTCAGAGTAAATAAACTGATTAATTAGTTAATTAAGAAAATAATTGGTGGATTTTACAGTGGTGAAGATAATAGTAGCCCTGGATATTAATGTAATATTTTGAAGGATAAATTTATTGGATTAGACCTTGTTTGTTTCCTCTGTTTTGTTATTGTCATTTAGTTCCCTCTGGCAAAAAACCTGATGAAACAGGAGCTAAACTGAGCTGATTCCTGCAGTATTCATAGACACGGTGGCATTAGGGAGTCTCATTAAGTCGCTGTAATTAAATCTAGAAAAATCACCTTTTAGGTGTTTGTGCAAATTGCTTCCGAAAATGTGAGACATTTCCGTCTCACCCCCGATGATTTAAGAGTAAGAGTGCAGGTGTTTGTCAGCGATTTAAGCCACGTGTTGTCTGAGTGGGTTCCAGGTTCATTAAAGGTTAATTAAAATGTTTTTCTTTAATTTCTTTCTCTTTATCCGGCTTATTTCAATTTCCGTTTAGTTTCTGCTGGTTTCCACTGTCATAGAGCTTTAATTAGGGGGAGCATTGCAATTATTTTACAAATATGCATGAAGACAGCAGTTAAAGTTTTGAGATGGTTTAATGGGTGTTTTGTGTTTGTTTTGTTTATTCATTACAAACTTGACAATAAATTTATCTTTCCTCTGATTCCAACTGAAATTGGAGCTGTTAGATATGGAGGAAATGACATAGTGAGATAGAACACAAACAAACTAGAATTAATATAATAAGGTTACACAGTTCTTTCCAAAATTTCAACATGTGTTGTGCAAGATGACACTAAGGACTTGGGCATTTCCACTGAGAGCAGAGATCACTGGGGCAAAAATAAATCTATTAAATAAAATAGTGCCATCTTGTGGTGCAGTCAGTGTTGAGTAGAAAAAATGTATGTTACTAAATCCCATTTATTTTCTTTTGCCTTGAAGGCATAACTGATCGCATTCTTTCTTTTATATCTTTATTATTGCTGTTCTGATTTAATCCAGATATTTTACACTTTAAGTAATTTACTTATTTCCTCTTGTTTATGTCTGAATTTTATTTAATCTTATCTTTATAGAGCATTTTGGGCAATATTTGTTGCTTTCAGAACATTTATTTGACTTTATTTACACAAAAAGGCAACAATACCGTGTAATATTTAGTTTGCTTTTTTGACAGTTCAGTCTTAGTCTGTATTTCAAACATACAAAACACAATCAGAAGACAAACACTGGGTAACACCCACGTTAAGTGTGGCACATGAGATCCTTGATTTGTAAGAAATATCTAAGATTATTGATTTAAATTGATACATTTGCTCCACTCTAGAAATCAATACAAATGTATCTGTTTTATAGGCTTTTTAGCTAAAGTGCATGTTTCTTTCTCAGCTGTCAGGGTCGCATTCATCATGTTTATATCACATTATTGTACTGATTATTCATAATAGTTAACTTTGAGAGAGGATTGTCTGATCCGATTCCTACCAGAGATGTTCCAAGACAAATAAATGTAGTTCACTTGGAATCATAGTTTCAAAAACTTTATCTTGTTGAAATAATTAAAAATACATCTCCTTATTCTACCTCACTAAAAAATTAAGAATCTTTTTTATTTGCCTCAAAAGTTCAACTACGAGACACAAGATGTCCATACTTGACTGAACTGTGTTAATGGATATGCAGTGGAGAGTTATAGTTTGCATACTGGATCACCGATTTCAAAACCGGTATTCCTTCCTTAGGGAACTTCAGAATCAACTTCTCATACATCATTCTGCACAATACGGATTAAGCATTCCAGTGGAAAAAAAAAAACAAGACACATTTTTGAGTGGACAGGGACTTTAGATTCAATGCATCTATGTTGTCATTTATAAACAGCATTGTAATATTGCAGCAAAATTCATCCTCTCTTCATGGTGGGCCCACAAAACATAACTTCACCTGTGTTTTCTGCCTGTAACACTAGTTTATCTCCTCTTCAACTGGTTCCTTTTCTCTCCAGCTGAAGTTCGTGTGGAGAAACGTCAGCGCTCCAGTTTCACCACCAACTGTTTCCGCGGCCGTGGGGAGGATTACCGTGGTAAAGTCAACGAGACGACGTCAGGTATCCCCTGCCAGCGGTGGGATGCTCAGTATCCTCATGAGCATCCCTTCTACCCAAACACATACGAGTGCAAGTAAGTCCATGTGCTGTCCTGTGAAGGTGAAGGTACTTTGGGGTTTGTTTCCTGCACTAATAACTTGTTAGTCTGAAAGGGGTCTGCACATGAATATTAATGGCAAAATGTCATTGCAGTGAAATTTCTCGCAATCTTATTTCTCTGTTGACAGTTGACAGCAGATGATAGATGGTCAGTGCTGAAATATATGCGAAATGAATTTTAAAGTTGTTTGGGACACAGTGATCATTCATCATGCCAACATCAATTCCCAGCATTTCATTCATTCATTGTCAGTGGAAGTTACAGGAAGACGAGGAACAACTCGTGTGTTATTTCAGTTCGACCTCTACATCTCTAAACGAGTCAAACAGAACATGTCAGTGAATGCATCAGCACTGATTCCATGTTACATTTCATCCAGGGGCTTGGAGGAGAACTACTGTCGTAACCCGGATGGGTCTGAGGCTCCCTGGTGCTTCACATCGGTGGCAGAGATGAGGACTGCTCTCTGCCTGCAGATCAAACGCTGTGCAGACGACATAGAAGCTGAAGGTACGGCTTCTTTATTTATACTGTATGAATTCAGTGAATGACGGTAATGGATAAAGATGAACCTATGATGAGGTCATGCAGGGCCGTAATACTGAAGTCATAAAGTCGTCTCTAATATAAGTCCCATAGAAAGCTGTGACCAAAAATATTGAGTCTTAATAATTTACCTCAACTGTTCATATATTTAAAAATAAAAGAATAAATAAATCTCTATCTATCTATCTATCTATCTATCTATCTATCTATCTATCTATCTATCTATCTATCTATCTATCTATCTATCTATCTATCTATCTATCTATCTATCTATCTATCTATCTATCTATCTATCTATCTATCTATCTATCTGTATATCTATCTATCTATCTATCTATCTGTATATCTATCTGTATATCTATCTGTATATATATATATATGAACATAAAAACACATTCTTCTTTTTGCATCAAAAGTTAGATATATTAGCATTAAAATGCACTTTTGGTCAATTCCCTGTACTAAGGAGTTTTGATGTTGCAGCCTTCATTGATTCTGATCTCTAAGGCTAGATTATTTAAATATATTTTTAAAAATTTTGCCATTTAAAATTGTTTTTTTTACGCTTGATTTTACATAATTTTGTTATTATCACAACAGCAATACATACGCTTGCTTTGAGGTTCAAATACTGTTTCTAAGCCACTCTTTCAAAAAGAAAATTTTAGTGGTAAAGAAACTAAATTTTCTGTATTTGTTTACTTGGAATCTGATTAGTAATACATTTAGTCACAATTTACTGCAATCAGGATGTGAGGGTTCACCTAAATTTGCACCAGATGAGTATAATCCTCCAATTCCCAGGACTTCGCCTCAAAGCCCTCAGCTGTAGTCATGGCCCCGTGTGAGGACAGTAAATGTTGCTGTTGTTCCATCCCATTTTGCCGCTTTCACTGCCTGCCATTGCTTCATCATTGTCACTGTCGTGAGAATAATGCTTTTTTTTTCTCAGATTGCTACCAGGAAAATGGAAAAAACTACAGAGGCATCGTCCGCAAAACTCGGAAGGGGATCACCTGCCAGAAATGGAATGTTAACACACCTCACCGAACCAAGTATGATGATTTTTATTCAAAAGTAGTGTTTTTGCACGTCTACAACACAGAGAAAAAACACAAGTTCTGCTCATTACCTTTATAGTGAAGCCATGTCCAAAATCCATACTAAATGGCAATGTTTTGTGTTCGCCCTGGTGAATAAATTGAGTGTACTCACGACCGTCAGTAGACAGATTAACAGACTAAAAGCATTGTTGAAGAGCACGTATCTCACACAATGCAGTGCACAAAGGAAATGTTAAAAAAAATCACGTTAAAGCTGTTGAAGATCCAGGAACACTCAGTATCTATCTTTGTTGCTGCTGTTTCTTTTTGAGGTTAAGCTGACGATGATTTCATGATTCCTGTCAGAGTAACTGCAAAAATAGTTCTATTAAAATAAGTTTGCACTACATACTGTATATAGTTAGTATTGTGTGGTATGAAACTAGGACTCTTTAACTAACTGGGACAAGCAGTCAGATATTTTCATGGGTGACCAATTTTTTAGAAAAGCTGAAGGGACAAAAATTATAGGTTCCTGTCGCACTTATTCATGACATTTATGGCATGTTTACAGCTTTAAAAAGATCTGTGTGATCTTCCAGGATAAACCCAAGGACACATCCTGAGGCCAATCTGACAGAGAACTATTGTCGCAACCCAGACGGGGACCAGCATGGACCCTGGTGCTACACCACAGACCCCAAAACTGAGTTTGACTACTGTGCCATCAAACAGTGCGGTACAGATCTCTGCTTTCTGAGTCTCTTTTAAGATCCTTTTAGTACTTTAAGGGACTGTGAGGTGAGAGTTCGTGCAGAGCTTCTGTTTTCTGGCTAAAATGACTGTCCATCTCTTTGTTGTTTTCCACCAGCTGGAGAGAAAGTGTCCATGACCGAACCAGTAGGTTAGTTTGCGGAGCAAGTTTTCAAAGTTGACCCCAAGCTTCCATGTGTGCCTTTACAATTAAATGTCACCTTTTTGTGATCACAGAGAAGGTGGAGTTCAGCGAGTGTGGAAAGAGAGAAGACCGTATCCCGAGGACGAGGTTGCGTATCGTGAATGGGATTCCTGGGAACTCGCCGTGGACAGTGAGCCTCAGAGACAGGTGAGTCTCACAGATGATGCCGTCCGGCCGCGACCAATCAGAACACTCTCCACTGAGCCCTGTATAACCTCTGACGTCTTTCTTCTGCGCAGAAAAGGAAATCACTTCTGTGGAGGATCCCTGGTCAACCCCAGATGGGTGATCAGCACCAAGCAGTGTTTCTCCTCCTGGTAAAGTTAAATCATTTAAAGCAGCCCCCTGATTTTACATGTCTAAATGGCTGTGTAATGTTCTCTCTGGTTATGAGCAATATTTGTTAGGGATAATTGTAGGAAAATTGAGTTTGACATTTTGGGAAATATGATTATTTACTGTGTTGCTGAGAGGTTGATCAGAAAATTGATGCCGCTCTAAAAAACACCTTTTCATGACTATTTCTTCAAAATGCAGAGTCTCTGCTGGTTTACTGACAGCTTCACCAGGCTGATAAATTGTCTACATGAACCTTTTTAGTTCCAAAATGTTGTTTTTGCACTTGTTTTTTCCTACATATTAAACAAAAGAAATACAATGTGTTCATTATTGAGCTTAAGAGGTGCTGGTAGGTGGATTTTGTTATCTTTGGACAGGAAAGACTTGTTGTTTCCTTGTTTCCAGCCTTGGTGCTAAGCCTGTTACTTGTAGCTTCATATTTACCCTCCAGACATGAGTAAATCTTTTCATTTAACTCTCGCTTGTTTTTTAAAAACTATTTCTTGAATATGAGTTTGAGCTTGGTGACTTTTAATAGAAGCCAAACTGCTAGGAAGCATCTGCATCCTGACAAGTGTGTTGTGCAGCTCAACCCACGCCAGGAAGTAAAAGTCAGGATCTGTCTGCCTCGACTGCTTCGACGTTTGTTTGTTTTTTTCATCATTTTAACCCTCTGAACCTCAAGCAGTTTCTGGGCTTTTTTTTCTTAACTTTGTCACATGTTTACCCTTTGTGGTCTCATTTTTCACTGCAACATAAAGTCCTGCACCTCTATGGAAACATCACAACCACTGAGCGATAGAGAGAACTTCCAAATGTATTTTGTGCAATACGGCACAGTAACAAAGCAGAAACTATAATACAAAAACAAAAAGGTTATTTATTTTACGAAAAAAAGAAAACTGGGGCCAACAAGTACAACATTTTCCCAAGTACCCACAGGTGTTACTAACACTCAGAACAAATGTTGTCTCTCTTAAAATTCTTAGTTTCTATGCATGGCTCCTATCTGTTCTGTATAAATGCAGCCTGCTTTGAATTTTTGTCACATGACGGTTCATCGTAGCAAAATCACTAATGGCTCCACGGTTCTCCCATAGAGTGCAGAATTTTTTGATTTTTACAGAATCTAATTTAAAAGAACATTTCATTTTGGGCAAAGTATTAAATCAGACATGTAGAACAAAGTGATTTTGAAGGAATACCATGATTATAGCGTCAGGTTTAATTTAGTTTTCTCATGGAACAGCAGATCACAGATGTTTAGTTCAAAGTCTGTTGAAAATTTAAAAATCTTATGATTCTTTCGGTCTTTAAGATAAGATCTACTTTATTCATCCCAGAGGAAGTTATTTTACCTTTTCTGGCTGATTAATGATGTAATTTTGTTGATTTTTTTGGGAAAGAAAACAAGCTTTTCACAGGTTTTGGGGTTCATAGAGCTAAAATATATCTTTTGCAAGTCATTTTTGGAAATATGTTGTAAACTAAAGTTGTCATTCTTTGCTTATATTTCCCTTTCTTTGCCGGTCCAGCTACGTTGACCTGCCCGGATACGCGGCCATGATGGGAACACTGTTTCGGGATCCACAAGAAGGAGAACCTGGTGTTCAAACCATCCCTCTGACCAAGATCGTCTGTGGACCATCTGAGTCTCAGCTCGTCATGCTACAACTGGAATAGTGTGTACAGTCAAGTGCCACCAGTGTGCACACACACACACACACACACACACACACACACACACACATATAGCAGTAGTTTCCCTCTGACCCTTTCTTCTTTCTTTCTGCAGCCCAGCCCAGTTTAATGAGCGTGTCTCTCAGATCTGCCTCCCTCCTGAGCGCTACATTGTGGCTGAGGAGACGATGTGTGAGATCGCAGGATGGGGTGAGACTAGAGGCAAGTATAATCCTTTGGAAATGGTGGCTTGATGCTGAATTAGCTGCATGCTGCACTTCATGCAACAACAGTATGCTTCTGTTGGAACAATTAATAATAGATGACTTCCTTCGAACAAGCATCTTGTTTCTGCCCTTGAAGCAATGCTGCGTCTAAATGACAAAGAGATTCAGACTGTTGAGCAACAGATGGCATTGCTATTTCCAGAACCATTCAACATCTGTCCACCTTCCTTTTTCATTTCTCCATCTCTCCAGACACATTAGCTACTAACTCATTCCCCCTTCTCGCTGTTTTTCAAGGAACTGGAGATGAGACTGTCCTCAATGTGGCCCACATACCAGTTCTTAGTAACAAAGAGTGCAACAAATACTTCAGAGGCCGTGTTCGCGAAAATGAGATGTGCACAAACTCTTTCCAGGGCGGAGTAGGCGCCTGTGAGGTAGGTGTCCATGTAAAAATAAAAAATTAAAAGTGGATGGCTTCAAAGCTTTATACGTTTGTGCTTATTAGGTATGTTACAGGAGAAATGCACATAGGTTATGATGTGTAGCAAAGGTCTCTAACTTGAAATAGGAACATTGTGGTTACTGTAATATGCTTCTAAAACAAGCCACAATGATACCCTGATACTGATTATTTTCTTTGATATTAACTGCAGTGTGCAGCGCCATTAATAGACTAGTTTAATGCTCTCACAAATTCACTTTCTTCCTGAAAATTAGACAAAAAGATTAATACCAATCTTTTGTCAGTACATCTAGCAGCTGGTTAGCTTAGCAGAAAAACTGGACACGAGGTTGTAGCAGCTGTAGATGTTCTCCATCAAAAGGAACACCATCTGCCTAACATCACCCCTAAAATGCATTAATAACAACCTATGTGTTTGTTTAATGTAACAAAAACTGAAGTAGAAAAATTAAAATTGGCGGTTATGCATTGGAGATAGTGTGAAGCAGATTTCCTCCCCTCTTTGACTGCTTCATATGGAATGGAGAGACCTCGAACACTCCCAGCAAGAAAGCCAACATAAGTTCTAAAGTGCTGAACTCTTACTTTAATGATAAAAGCATAATGCCACAAAGTGTTGGGAATTACTGCCTCAAATGCTGATCGTAGAGAAAATCTTTTGATGATGAAAATCTCTTTAAGCGAAGAGTGTACCGTTATTTATATATTCCTATAAATCAAACACATCCACCATTTGGATAATGGAAGGGAACTGGACAAGATGTGACTGCAAGATGTTTCCAACCTCAGCAGTGACAGTCAGTCATAACAGAGACAAATAATGACTGCGGAGTGTTGTTCCTATGTGTCTGCAGAGAGACTATGGCGGCCCTCTGGCGTGTCAGAACAGGGACTGCTGGGTACTTGAGGGAGTGATCATCCCCATGAGGCGCTGCGGACACCCAGGGCAGCCCAACATCTTCATCCGCGTGTCCGTGTACGTGGACTGGATCAAGAAGGTCATGGAGATGGCTTAGGGACGGATGCTGGAAACACAAAACTCATCAAATCCACTGTCAAAACTTGCAAGAGCAGTTTTTCAGCCAAACATATACAGTTTGTTCTTCTTCTCAGATGTCTCTTCAACATTAGAAACTGTCAGTAGTACAAATAAAAATAATACCATTTGAATTTATTATATTACTCACATTACTGTTAGATTACTGCAGCATTAAAAAGGGCTCATTCAGACTCTTATTCATGCAGAAAATGCAGGGAAAACTGAATCGTTTTTTGCATTATATCTGTTTCGAATTAATTTTTATGTGCACTTATGTTTAGTGAAGCTTTTCAGTCTAACTTTAAGTTCATCAGAAGGAGCATTTGAAGTCACTAGTGGCTTGTTGCTGGTAGCCAAAATCCATGAGAGCACAAGCAGAAAAAACACTTACATTCCATAAAAACAATCCAGTTAGCGAGTGAAAAAACAAAACAAAACATGCAGATAAGCTTTATCACAGAAACACAAACAGCTTTTTAGATTTTTAGGAAAGGCTTCACATTAAGTCTTTGTGTTATTATTTGTCAACAATTGCTTTTTTTTATTTTTACAATTACTGTTTTCTTGTTCATCACTGACTGCTGTCCCAATAAATTCTCATATCTGCCCTGTTTTAAATGTTTATATTCTGCTGAGTAGGACAACTTAAAGTAGAGGGTCGCCAGTTTTGTCATTAATTCACCAACAACTAAAAAGGATCAGAAAAAAAAAAAAGATCAAATGAGCTGAAGTCCCTCTGGTTTAGAGAAGTATAGCTGGAGCTAATTAACTTCCAATAACGGAGGAAGTGTGAAGGGGGTTTACTCCAAGTTCCTAACATCCCCTGGAAATGCACCCTTTACCACAAAACTGTACGCCTTCCCTGCTCTCCCTGGCATTGAATGGAGCTCTGAAATACCTTCTTTGCCCCCAGCCTCTAAAAAAATCCCTCCTCTGCCTGTCTTTTGATGCCTGCCCCCACCTCTAAAGACATGCCTTTGTGCCTTATGCAGAACTGTATGCGCTGCACATTCTTTCTAGTTCTATAGGAGGATTTTTGTAACCCGGTCCTGATGAGCCCACGGAATTCAGCTTAAATAAACCTCAAGATCAGAGTCCAACCGAATCTCAGACACACGGCACGCTGCAGAAGGCCACTGAACTCTCTCGTACATGGACGCACACACCGTTTGTCTCTGGGCAAACCCTCCCCACCACCTCCATATCTTCACCCCCATTTCTCTCTATTTCCTTCCTCTTGTTCATTTTCACACCAACATTTTACTTCAGTCTCAAACAGTCAGAATTGCTGTGATTTTTTGCAGAAAAAGAAACTAATTAAACGGAAGAACATGTTCACCTCTAACTGATGGCGACCATTTATCCTCCTGCTATGTGCAGCGTTTGGAAACTGCAGGTTGACAGTTATGATTTCAGAGTCATTCTGTTCACTTTCATGTAGTAATATTTATAGTGGATGACTAATCAAATTCGTATATGACTACCAGTTCTCAGCAAGCGTGTTGCCAAAAGCTTCTGGGAAACCTGACTAAAATTTTTAATAAATGCTTCTACAAAAATATGCAAATGTTTTCTTTGTTATTCAGCTTTATGCACCTTATGGTAAGAACCAGAGAAATAATAAGTGTGTTTTTAATTGTAATATTCTGATTTCGCAGGATATTCAGTCTGGGAATTTCTAAATTACATCATGAAACTGACACCACAAATTGTTCCAAAAGTGAGTTCAAGTTAAAGCTTTTTATTCTGGTCTCATGCCAGTGTCCTCACCTGACATGACTGTGTGAGCGCAGCAGCATTAACCAGCAGTGGAATGTTGATTCACCGCCCGTTCAAACGCTCTCATCTGAATTTAGCAGTTTATATAAACTTGAATGCTTGAAGCTAGAATATTACCAGGGGAAAAAAGTATTATTTTGGGTGTAATTTCACATACGCCAAGGGAGCACGTAAAGGATAAACCTACACAGAAATATTTAACAAATAAAACATGCAAACGTTCTGAAAATACTACATGTCTAAGTATTTTATTTAATTAGTATTCGAAAGTGAATAATTATATACACACTTTAAACAGTACAATTGAATGGCTTCAAATTTAGACAAATAAAAGACTAGCAATTAAAACGTTTACATGTACTAAATAAGAAACTTTACAGTGAAATGTATTTTTGCTCATACAGGGGAACATACATGAGTGTTTTTTGACTTCTAATGCAGTTTTACATGAGCCAAAACTGGGCTCATATTTTCCCCCAAACAGATGCACATGAGACTGGCAGACTTTGTTCACAAAAAAACCCAGTAGATATCGGAGTCCCTTTACAGAAATGTCTGTGTAACCCTGTAGGTGGGGAGATAACAGCCGGGACAGAGAGTGAAACCTCTGCTGCAGACTGTCTGCTCTCACCGTCAGCTCCACCGAAGAAAACTCAACCTTTTTCCTGCCTTCTTTGGGGAACTTCCCAGCCCCCCAGACCCCACTTTGGGAACCCCGGAACCAGACCCTCCTGTCTGATGCCCGTCTTTGCTCTCCCCCCTCTTTCCTCCCTCCCTCCCTCCCTCCCTCCCTCCTCCTCCTGCTTTCTCCCTCTCAAGTGGGTGGTCCGGTGAGCTTTTTTTGGGCGGGGTCCTCTGTTTCAACCCTCCTACCCTCGTTCTTTCTTGAAACATGCTTTAATAGAGAAAGTATGCAATGCATACTGCTCTGCTACAACCCCCCACTATACTGCATCTGGGGTATTCGTGACTGGACGTCTGTGGGGATCACACACATTTCCGATTAGGAGGAGGGAGAGAGAGCGAGCGAGAGAGGGCGAGAGAAAGAGGGAGGGAGAGGGAGATTACCCTTTTTCATTCCAGCCAATGAGACGGTCGATACGCTAAGATTTTCATAGTTGTGCAGGAGCACAAAGTGAGCTGGCTTGTGCGTGAACTTCCAGGTAAAACTGCAAACCGTCTTAAGGTAAGTTCTGCCGCCTCTCTGCGCTCTGCGCGTTGCGTTTGGCGCTGCCTGCGTGCGCAAGACTGGCCAGGCTGAACATGGAGCCTATAGCCTCAATGTATGTCTGTGTGCGGAGGGCTGGGGTTGAAAGGAGAGCTTTTGCACCTGTGTTTCTTGCCTTTGTCCTTGGTAAAGTTTTTTTTTTTTTTTTTTTTTGTGCTCGGTTCATCCACTTCGGGTGGACCTGCTATGGCTGGAAAACAACAAAAAGCCAACACGTTTAGAGATCGATTGCGCAAGTGATGGAAGCAGGGGGATGTTGTGTGGAGAGTTAAAACACTGATGGCCTCGACTGTTGTTTAACATGTGCCCAGTTACTCAACCAAAGTCGAAGGTTTTTGGACTCGCCTTCGGGGTCGCCTCAGGATCGCTGCGCGCACCTTCTTTTAGGCTGCACAAGAATGTGTTTTTATGCGTGCATTAGCCGCCCATATGCAAAAAGTACATTCAGTCCCGTACTTGAGTGCCAAACGCAGGACTAGTTGAGTCGGACCGTCTGCTGTTGCTCGAAGGAGAAGTGCTCTTCGCCCGTCGTGTTGTTCCCAAACCACTTTAGACGCGACCAAAGTGCATCGTGCGCCTCATTTGGCTTTAAATCGTCTCGGCGAAGGACGTATTTCTCCGATTACTCCCGTCTTCCTGCTTCAGTGCGGCCGTTTTTGATAGGCTGTGTTGGCAATTAGTGTTTGGCGCATTCCTTACTGAGCGAGACGTGGTGGGAAACGACCACCTTGGGACGTTACCAACTTCCAGTAGACATGCATTGTTTATTTTGGTGGTTAAAAACTCCATGAATTTTGATTTTTTGGCAACTTTTTCGGAAGCTGCATGTAACATAACAGAATGATGCATTGTTTACACTGGTTTTAATCCGACTTTTGATAGTAGACCCGAAACAATTTGGCATAAAATGGCAAAAACATTGCAGCTATTTTGGTACTCGGTCGTTTTTTTTTTTTGTGCAAAAATGCCAAATGTAGGTGAAATAAGTGAATAATTTGTGATTTTGAATTGTTGGTCCGACAAAACAAACAACTTGACGATTTCTCACTGTACTCGGAGCTTGTTTTGAACTTTTTTTTTTTTTTTTTTTTGCTCGTTTGCTGGTGTTTTTACTGTGTAAAAGTTTGTTTACTTCTTAAACTATTGACAGATTCTGACTTTTTCTTGATTTTGGCTCTGCAAAATGTAAGAAAGCGTATTTAGATGACTTGTTTTTGTGGCCAAAAGTCCGAATTCCAAGCATATTTTGTTTACTATCAAATAAGACAAATAAAAACAAAAAAACCCTCATCAAATCTGTAAAACTGATAGAAGATTAAGTTAGTAATCTGTTATCAGAATAGTTTCCAATTTATCTTGTCGGATTAACCGGCTAAATGTTGCTTTGTGAGCTCATTTTCCTTCCCTAACCTGTTGCCCTTCTTTATATGCACTAAAGAAAACACCGGAGTCAGATTCCTTTTCTGTCTTCACATATTTGACCAATAAAGCTGATTCTGATTCTAAGCATCATAGTTTGTGATTCTCCCCATTAAGATTTAGCATTTGTGTCCACTTGTAAATCATCTGCACACGTTTTCCAGTAAAAGCTGTAGCAGCATCACCACTCCTACAACACGCACAGCCCATTGAGAAATCCTTCACAGAGGGCAGATGGAAAGGCAGAGTACAGTAGAGTAGATGTGGATTTTGGATGGTGGATTGAGTTGTGAATATCTGTGCTACTTTTAGTCTCTGCACACCACTCTCATGTTTCTCTGCGTTTGCCAGACCCCTGTCTGTGTTCCGATGAACCTGGTGCCAAGGCTTATGTATGAGCAGTTCCCACGCTTGCTCTCGGAAAAGGATCTTCCGTGATTACGAATGATCCTTTTAATGACACATTAAGCACTAATTAGAACTCATTGTGGCAACTGTGCAAAAGCAAGATGATCTCGAGTGCTGCAATAGAGCCGATTATACTAAAATTGTCCGGGATGATTGCCGCACCGCATTGAAGAGTGGTGATTTTTATTCCCCACTTTTAGTCGCTCACATCTCCTCATACTCACTTCTGCTCCTCTTTAAGCCCTTGAGGCCGCTGTACCAGGCTTTGATGCCCACACGCTTTGAAGCAGGTGGACAGACGCAGGCATGAGCAACAGTGGGACCAAAGAGCCGTCTCCTCAGCCGAGCACTGCCCAGTCGCCCTCTGAGCCTCAGCGCAGGGGCAGGGGTCGACCACGCAAACAGCAGCAGGTAGGACCTCAGCCTGGGAGAGATGAACGGGAGCAGCAAATATCTGATCCATTAGTTTTGCCTCCATGTCTGATCTCTCTCCACAGGAGCCTGTTGGACCACCAACTCCAAAGCGGCCAAGAGGACGACCAAAAGGCAGCAAGAACAAAGGCCCAAGAACTGCACTGAAGGTTAAAACTGCTCTCAGACACTTTTATATATAGGAACTGATAATCTTTGCTACAAGAATAGGTACTGTCTGTTTGTCTCCAATGCTATAATAAGGAAATAGTTATTAGTGAACCCATGAGAGTGTTCTGTGTTGCTCTAATTATGAACCTGTAGTAGAGATCTTAATGTATATTTGTCTGAACCCTTATGGAGCACTGTCTTCATTTGTCTAAAATACCATATACGATTTGAGCAGGTTTACATTTGCACATGTTTTAGTGCATCTGAGAACTTTCCATGTTAAACATCCTGAACTGCAAAGATTTATGTCCTTTGTGAGACCCTATGAGGAGCCATTATTAGGGCAAATGTCAGCTTACAGCAGAGACAATGCAAGCTGTCATTAAATCACTGCAGTAGTTATTTATCTCATGCTTCAGCCTGTGCATCAGGGAGACAAAGTTGAGGTGAGCAGTGCAGAAGTGGTTATTATGATTCTGACAAATGAAAAAATGCCTTTCAGAAAAATCTGTAACACAGGTGGTAGTTTATTTACAGTTTCCCCTTCGACAAGTTGTGATTCATCATGTGGCATATCAGCAAGATATAATGTTGTTGAAATTAAGCGCTACTTCATCCAGTCCATCTGAAACATTAAATCACTGTGTACACATAAATGCATCAGTGATAATAGTCCTAAATGATGAGCTTTAATGTTGGTAGAAGTGTGAACATAATACTTTTCAGTGCAATGTGTGAACCTTTTTTATGTAGGGTGTCTAATTGTAGTTACCAACTGGGTCTGATTTCCAATTTAAAAAAGAAATTCAACATTTCTTAATCTTAAAATTCTTACTCCTGAAGTTTTTTTTGTGCATTTAAAATGAGTACATTGGTTGTGATTTACAAAAGAAACTAAATAATTTGGTGTTTGAAATGAGGACTGAAATGTACAGTGTGCAGTGATTTTTTTTTTTTACTGATATTCAATTTTCTCTGCAGTTGTGCAAACATGAATTGATTGAATTAATTGATGAATCATTTTGTTGATGAAATGTCTGAAAATATGTGTGATACTTATCACACATAGCCCAAAGCCAAAGTTAGCATCTTCAGAGGTTTTGTTTCATTCAACCAATGGTACAAAATTCAACAAAGCAACATTTCCTCTCAACTAGGACTAAGAAAACCTCACAATTCATATTTTGAAGTTGTGATTTTTTGCTAGTAACTCAAACAGTCTGTTATTTTCTGATGATGAACTCATCAATTACTTGATTAATCACTTCAGATGTGAAGCAGGCACTGAGATGCTTAGTTTTCAGCATCATTTCTGTCTGTACAGTTAAATATGAACTTGGTAGTGTAGAATTTATAAAGATGCACTTGAAGTTTTGATAAATTGTCTCTTAAAGTTTGAGGATTTTAAGGAGCTTGTTGTATCAGAGGCAGCAGTACAACTGCAGATTTGTATCACATGATAGCTTTTCTTTTCATACACGTGTGGAAAACCTGCCATTATTTAGTTTGGGGTTTTTTGAGACATTGTCGAGACTTAAAAGAGGAAACTGATTTGTTTTCTATATGAACAGTAGTGAAGAAACAATTACTGCCAGGCAACAGAAGTTGTTAAACATAGTTACAACATGGCAGAATGAGGTATGTCATGTATGAAACAGCAATTAGACATGCCAGCCACACAAATCCATTCTTTGTGTGTTCAGATTCTGTCAAATACTGTTCAAAAATCATTGTACTGTGACTGTGATTTTGTGTGTGTTCTGATAGACGCACTGTGAAAGCTAATGCATGTGCAGCACTTCAGATCTATCCAGGTTCTGTAGATGACTGAGAGAAAAAAACATTCCTGCCCCTATTTATCGCTGTCGTTTAATCTCGTTCCAGCTGATGACAATACCTACCAGGCAGGCCATGCGGGTTGTTCTTGTTAAAACACTTAGTTAGCTGATACCACTACAGCTTATAGAGAGAAATGTGTCCGTTTAATCTGCAGAAACATTAGCAGTTAAAAATATCTGCTTCTGAAAGCTGACAAACTACGGGTGAAAACTGTGTGATGAATTTTGTTATAATCTGAAAGCTCCGTCTTCACCATTGTGTCTCAGAAAGTAGAGTCGGTTGGAGAGAGACGACCGCGTGGGCGACCGAGGAAATGGGTATGGAGCAATCACTGACACTCAGACATCATGGAGTTTAATGTTAATGTGTGTCTGAAGCCTCTCATGTGTCTGAATGTGCACAAGGTGTGCAGTCTTTATGGGCTCATTTCCCTGATTGTTTAATTAATTCTGCTGCTTCTCTCTTCACAGCCACAGAAAGTAGTCCCAGAAGCAACTGAAGAGCAGCAGGTGAGGCAAACGAAATCTTTAACAGACTTTAGGGTGGTCCAGTTTTGTTTTGATGCAGCCCTTCAAGATGTAGTTCCCCTCAGTGGAGGAACTATTGTGTTGTAATAAGGCCTGGGTTAAAATAATGGCAGCAGGGCCTTTTGTTTAGGACAAGACAACTTCATGAAATAAAGTAAACCACATAACTTTGGGATCTTTGTTCCCCAGTGTATAAAATTCATACCTTTATAATCTAAAAAGTAAAAACAGAAGAGTATGTTTGTAACAGAATCTTTAAATCTGTGTAACCCTCCTCCACTGCAGACATACAAAACGACTTTTCACCTATTTTTTTTGTACTTTTAAACAGTCTAGTGTAGATGTACCATGAGATCAAACTGAAGGTGAAGTCACTTTGAGAGTCTGTGACTGGAGTAACGCAGCGTCTGCCTCAGTTCAACAGAAACCTCATTTTGTGTCACACGTTTACCTTTTGACTAATGTCAGTTACATGTCTGATGTAAGACTTTTAGGGTTGATTTGTAGTGGTGACTTGGTCTCATTTTACATTTAACTGTTTCTGAATATTAATACACTCAGTTGCAGGTTAGTCATTGTACAAAGCTAGAGCTGACACTGTGCATTATACTAAGTGTTGGTTGTTGTATTCACCCTACCCTCACTGATGGAGTGCAGTTGATGAATTTTAAAAAAAAAAAACCACCCTAAAGCAATGCAATCTAGCATCTCCGTGAAGTAAAGCCTCCAAAGTGACATGAAACTGAATGAACTTGTCTTTTACTAGTTGAGGATTTATTGCAGAGCAGAGTCTTCTTTTCTAGCTTTTTATGCTTCATTAATTGCGATTAAAGAGAGACGGACCAAAAACATGGAGATATGTATCTTAGACACTAAGCTACCAGAATCTCAGTTTGTTATATTGTAATGCATATAGCTTAGTTTGTTGCAACAGGTAAACTGAGTTTCACAGTCTCACAAAATGTCTTGTATCTTGTAGACTAGCAGGATATATGTACGTATACACATAGTTGCCACTTTATACATAGCTAAAGCTAATGCAATTGAATACAACAGTCCTGCAGTAATACCTACTATCATACTGATGTTTGCTTTCTGACTAAACTTCTCTACAGACTGTTGATTTAACTGATAGTTTTGGAGGATGTTGTGCTGTTGAATTAGAGGTGTTATCAATCTTATACCTAGTGATATAGATGGGCTCGACAAAGTAATAGAAACACTTGTCAGTGTAAAGCAAAGTAATTCTTCAGCAGTTTTATATGATTTTCTTTTGTGCCTAAACCATTCCAGCTTCTGACAAATGCCTCCATAACCACAAGTCTAACACAGCCAAACTAAAAGGACAGTTTCTTTCCTCAGATCATGAGGTGGTGTAGTCAGTCCTTTGATTTCTGTGTATTCTGACTCATTGTCGGCAGCAAATCCTTTGCATTGCTCTGCACAATATTTACACTTATTTGTATATTTCTTTGTTGCTGTTTTTTTAACTTGCATGTTTTTATATTTTTAGAGCATTTCCCCCCCAGTCCTTATTTTTAATAGCAATTAGCACCACTTTAGTAGCACATCATGTTGCATTTCGGTTCTCATATTACTTTTTTTTCAGTCCATTGTAAACGATATGTTATCAGATGAATATAGAAATGCTGAAAAGCCCTGAAGGCTCATACTCCTCCTGCTTTGCGTAAATCGGCTTCACGAGGATGCGGCAAATTCTTGGAAATGCACAGGTGGCAGTGCTGAATTCCCCAGATGCACCACCGAACATCCTCTCTCAACATCCAGTCTGGGTGAACGTACGCGCAGCGTTTCTCCGAAACTTTGGTTCTTTTAGCCATCTCGTTCAGTTCTTCAAATGAAGGCGTTGCACAACAGGTCTCACCAAAGCGGGCCAGTTCATTTGATGCCCCTCATCTGTCTTATCGCATCCTCTCGGCTTAGCAGTTTGTCAAAGAGATTAAGATGCTTCAAGAACTGAAACCGTTGAGACAGACTCCCTTTCTCAGATGCACGCACACGAAGGGGAAGAATGAGTCAGGCTAGAGAGGGGAAACCTGATCTAACTGCTCTCTTCCTCTGTCTTCTTGGTTTCCTGATGTAACCGTCGTCTTCCTCACATTTCTAGGTCTGACAGCTGGAGCCTGCTTCCTCGCACGCTATCAAATGTTACACACTCATTCTTGTATTCTCGTGCTCTTTCTAGTATTGATTCATTGTCGTGAGTCACTAGACAGAAGGAGGTGATTGTGCTAAAAGTGACATTCTGGTTGCTTCCCTGCCGTTCCAGGGCCCTTCAGAGGAGGCTGAGGAGGGTCCCTCACACCTCGACCCCTCGTCATCTCAGGTGCCAGCACAGGAGGAAGGGGAGTAGATAGGACGCCTCTCTACCTACCTCAAGGTTTGACCCCCAGCAGACAGGGGTTCAAGCCGACTCCTGTCTGTGATGGGTATTCAGGAACACACACACTCACACTCAGAAATCATTGCGGACAGTAGTTTCCTCTCCCGATCCGATACTGTACCCTGGATTTGTTGTTGACTTTAAGACGCTGGTTTGTTTCGTGAACAAACTCTGTTTTAACATTGGGATATTTGATCTTTTCATAAGGCTTTTTTTAAAAACAAGGAATAGTTCCACTTTTTGGGAAATACATCTATTTTGCTGAATGTTATATCGGAGGATTGGCACCATTGTCATGCAGAGTGAACATCTCTAAGACTCACTGGTTAACATCTGCAAAAAAAAAGCCAAAATACAAAGGCCATTTTTACTCTTAAAGGGACTTTGTGTGTTTGAGTTTGAGACACTGACTTTTCCACCTGTCTCCAGTCTTTACACTAAGCCACAACAACTCATTTTTTGTTGTATCAGTCTTCTGAACCAGAAAGTGAAGAAGTGTATTTTCCATCAAGTCAAACTATTCCCTCAGGTGTGCTGGCTGTCCTGAACCCCTCAGTGTGTGTGAGCGTGAGAGTGTGTAAGTGTGTGTGCTGGTTGTGTGGAGAGGGGGACAGGGTTGCAGAATGAAATGAGAGGGTTTAAGAAAAACAAAGGAACCAAACTGAACCGTTTTATTGAGACATGTTCACATCAAGTGTCACAAATCCTCGTAAGAAACGGGAGCAAGACGGTGACATTTTTATCAATGTTACAATATCAACATGCTGCGCTGAAGTCATTATTCGAAAAGTTGCTGTGAAAGGTTTCATTCAGGAATGAAATATCTGCTTTTATCTTGTGTCCTTTGCTCCGAAAAAAAAAATCACTTTTGCTGAAATATCAACGTAAGCAAAAGTAAAGTGATGTTCTTTTTGTTTGCTTCCAACCAGCAGGTGATTTTAGAAAAAAAAGGGCCCAAAGGCTTAATTGGATGTTTTATTTTTGGAAAGAAACCTTTCATGCAAACTTTGATCAGCAACCGTGTTGACATGTCATTTTGCCACACTCAGGATTTCACTATTACAGTGCTTGTACACCATATTGAAACCTCAGGTACAAAAAACTATTCAGGAACATGTTGTCTACTCAGTAATAATTATGGTGCTGTGTTTGTTGTGCATTTCTCACCTGTATTTGACATTACCAGTATGCCTTGACACAAAGACCTCATTTAAACCTCAGTTACCCTCAGTTTCTTAATCTCTCATTCTACCTCAGTAACACAAAAGACTGAAGATCTCCAACAAAGTAACGCCTCACTCCCTCAGCAGTGATTATACACACTCGCTGCACACACACGCGCAGGTTCATCTGCAGATACACAGTACGGACATGCGTTTCAGGGTTTTTCAGGGCTACACGCCAACACACAAACACACGGAGGCAGATGTTACACTCCAGTAGAAGTGTACAAATAAAAGCATCGGTGTGATTTCTTTTTAACAAACAAGAAAAAAAGCGTATTTGATAAAAACTGAAGTGAGACTTTGTTCTCCCGGGAAATTAAAAAAAAAACAAACAAACTGCAGCCCATAGTTTACAACAACTTGATGAAATACTTGCTTTTTAGGGTGTAGTTCCTTATGAAATACTTGTGTTTTGGGTTTGTTATTCTTTTCTCATTTTTACTACATTGTGTATTTTCTGATTCTTACACTGTAAATTGTACGTGTGACACTCTTAATTCGTGGCAGCAAATAACCCCAAAGTGCTGAAATACATGAGAGTTACGGCTGACGTTAGCCAGCGCTCCTGTCAGACCAGCAACACAACACCTGATTGTACTGAGTTGAGAGATTGTTTTATTGCTCATCAGTTCAGCTTTTATGTCAGAGAGAACGAATGTGTTATTTCTTCCCCTAAATTTTACGCAGTCTTGCTTTGAAAGAAGCATTTCACTTACCTCTGAGTGCAAGTAGCTGTGTAGAACCCAATACAATGAAGTGAATGGGATTTCATCTGCAGTGCAAATCAAATTGAACAGTTCCTGTTGGAGCTGCTTTACTAAAGAAATGTTTCCAAGTGAAAGATTGACAATAAGATTTGTCGATTGTCCACATTAAGAATATTTTGTGCAAAATTTTGTGTGCTCTCTATGGTATTTTTGCCATACATTTCTATTTTTATTCCTCCATCGTCACGGATCATGCATACAATTAGGCTAGTAGTGATATATGCACGAGGATGATTCATTATGAATTAATTTTAATAAAGATAAGAGCATTTGAATGTCCTTGCCATCAAAGCATGGTGGCTCAATATCATAAACGTGACACTTTAATTCAAAGATCAGAAAAAAACTAACTTTTGTGATACCAACTGCCTTAAAAAAATCACCTGAAGAACAATGTAACTCCCCTGTGGTGCTGAAAATATGCAGCAGTGGCTGCTTTTAATTTGTTTCCTTATTCTTATATATTCTTATTAATATAAATGATAATGCAGAAAACTAGATCAAGCATTTAAATAAGTGAAATTCCCTGAAAGCTGTGTAGTTCTCACGCTGCTGGTGAGACACACTGCTGTGTATATGTTTAATGTTGAGATACTATAGTCAGAATGAAACTTTATTAATCTCTATTGTATTTGGGTGCAGATGGAAATCTTAAAAGATTTAACATAAAGTCAAAACTGTCTGCATGCCACTAATAGAGGTAATTATTTCTGGAAATATTGGAGATCAGGAAGAGGATATTAACCTTTTACAGCTGTGCAAAACAAAAACAAAAATGAAGTTAGAATGAAGGGAATGTACTATTATCCACCAAATTACACCTGGAACCAGACTACTATGCGGTGAAATAAAATTTATGGAAATAATAATTGAACATTGAAGGAATTAATTAAAAGTCAATCATAGATAGTCGATCTGCTATCTATAATGAATCCGCATGACAATGTGCCACGGAACACAACTTGCTAGAGAAGTTTCTCAGCCTCCAGTCCAGCTTTACAAAAAATGTTTTTGAGACCTTGTTGTTCAGGATTTCTGCACTTAAGCCGAAAACCTCAAGTCATTTTTAAGATTTTGTCATTATGCAGCATCAACTATGTATCACTTACAAGGTGCTCCTTACTGTACATTACTTGAATATCTACCATCATTTACTGTATATATAAGTGTTTCTTCCACCTAAAACGTACTTATATTTTTACTGATAATAACGTGTGATGTATTTCAAATATTATTTCATGTATTTCAGCATTGTTGACTAACTTGCTGCCAGATCACAGATTAATGAAATGTTCAGCTGCATTGACTTTACTTTTTGCCCTCTGGACTACCTCTGAACACAGACAAGCCTGGCTCAAGTCTGGGAAGCTCTCAGCTAACTGTGGCTAATAGTTTCTATCAGACCTTCAGGCGATGTGGGTCATAAAATCTTGAAATAACTGTCTAACTAGTACTGTTGTAGTCCACGCATCTCATCTCACTACATTCATATGACCAGAAGTGAATGGAAGTCAGCCTGAAGGGTGCCTCTTCATCGAACGACAGCAGAGTCAATGTGTGCTATTTAAGGGTCATTCAATATAAAATCAACCAAATCTGAAAGAAGTTCCCACCCGACCGCCTCAGAATCAGCTGATTTTTTCTCTTTTTTTGTACAATAACTTCACTATATTAAATTAAGCCATATAAAATGTAACTTCCATGCTAGGATGTTTCCTGCATTTTTGAGCCCGTATAACTTCAGAAGTACAAGAGATAAACGCATGGAGGTTTCAGGGATGAAGAACACATCAGAGCTGTTAAAAACTGCAGCCAAGTAGATTTTGCATCGACTCCAGGTGTCACAATCCAAAGCTAAAATGTTGTTCTTCTTCCGCACAATTTTTTTCTCTAACTCTGAGCATTAATATCATGTCAGTGATATAGAATGACAGAAACAAACATTGCCACCCTGGATGTGCTTTCTTTTTTCTGATAATTCACTGGAAAAACTTTTAAAAAGTGCATTAAGTGCAGCAAACCTTCAAGGGTTACATCACCATGTGTGATACGTGGTTGGTTAAAACATGTTACAGCATATGAAAGGTCTCATTTCTACCTACATTTTGATACTATCTTCTAGTCTTGATTCCTTCTGTGTCCAATTTTCTAGTACAGGCACATTTTGACTGTCCGAAAAGAAAACAAAGAACAGTGTTGGATACCAGGATTACCCATTACTGTTCATAGTTGACAGTGCAACTAAAAGAACAAGAACTCAACACCGTCCGAGTAGAATTTGAAAGACTCTCAAACAAGCACAGCATACTCTAAAGTTGTTTGACAAATGGGATTTGTCCAAACTGTTGTATGAAATACGTGAATACCAAGGTTGTTCCTGCACTTCACAGCCATAAGTTACATTTGTGGCTGTGAAAATATGACAACATTCAAATTTGGTAGCAAAATAGTTTTCTATTACTATATGAATTGAAGCTATGACGAACCCCATGAAATTGAAAGCTGCTGAAAGTTGGCAGTGGAGCAAATTGTGCAGAATGAAAGCAAGATTTAGACTTTTGAGTATGACATCTGAAATGGATGCAAAATTGATTTGGTTACAGTTTTGAACAAAGCTCAACTGTGCCTTTGATCTCTAAAAATATCGTGTACTTATGAAGTTATGAAGTTAGTTGAAGGGTTCAAAATGCTAGAAACAAACATAGAAATCAAAAAAGGCAAAATTTCAAACCATCTGTGTACATTTAGGGCCCGTCACTTAAGAAATATTCATAGTATGAAGGTAAAATTTTGAATGGCTTTTGTACATATACTGAAGTCAATGTTTAAAAAAAAATCATCTGGCTCTGAGAGATCAGGTGGGAGGCACTGATTAATATTTCATGGAATGGCTCTTGTGTCTGGATATTTACTCTACATGGGGACGATGCCGTTCTGTGATCTTACTGATAATGACATAGTTACGTACAGTACTTGATCCACGTTCAACTATTGGAAAGTTGAAGTATAACTTGAGAAATCATCTTGTATGCCTTACTTTTAACACCATTTTGTAGTGATGTTATTGATGTGTCCTCCACTTCATTAATACAACTCACAAACCTGTGATATATATTTTGTTACGATTCTTTACCTTGTGATTTGTGTTACTCTGCTTCTTTATCGCTTCTCAATAAAATATCACGCCTAATAATGCTCATGTGACATATTTGTTCAACCAAGCATTTCTTCAAACTGGTTTAAATAGTTTTAATGTATACAGACAGAAACGATCCTTCATTGCTCAATAAAGAAGAAACAAAATGGAGAGGAACACTTCACTTCAGGATGGCAACACATCCAGCGTTCAGGCTTGTCAGAGATGTAAAACCACAAAATCACTAGAACACAAATTTACACTCTTCTCTTAGGAAACATGGAAGTAGATATTGAAGCCCAGAGGAGCTTCACTGACAAGCTACCGAACATTTTAACAGCAATGACACATCATGATTTTTAAAAAAAAAGTGCATCACATTGGATTTGTGCGCCCAATGGTAACAGTGCAAGATCATATGTGATGCTTCCCGTAGCGCTCCCTTATCATACATGCACCCGTTGTTTTTTTTTCCCCCCTCATAATATGAAAACTGCTGCCATTTCACGTGCTGTGATGAGAAACATTCACCAAAGCTCCAGCCGCTCTCCTAAACAGTCCAGTTTCCCTTTATTGTCCTTCCTGAGCAACATTCTGTGTCCTGCAAACCGAACCCAACTAATGGAAGAGAGCTGTTAAGCGTTGAGAGCTTTGGCTACATCTGTGAAGACCAGGCGACTGGGCCTCTGTGTCGTCCCCTGGGAGGTTGTGAGAGTCTGTGGAGGAGATAAAACTCTTAGCGACATTAAGATGCAGATATTCCAGCCTGGGTTTCTAAGAAAAAAAGAACACAACAATAGTGCAGTAATTGTTTCCCAATGTGGCGAGTGCCTATACTACATGATGTTATGTTAATTTTAGGACATTAAGAGAAACTAAATCCACTGTATTTTTTAGGAGGGAGACAATTAATTATTACAACTAGAAAATAATTCATATCAGAGGCCACAGAGAGGAAATAACATGTTTGCCTTTGTAAAAATGACAAAGTGACACAAAAGGAGAGTTTTTTTTATCATTTGGTGCTTGATGTGGCCCCTGGAACACTGAGTGTGTAAGTATTAGGTTGAGGAAACATGAAGGAACGGATGAGAAAGATAAGATGGATGAAGGTTCACAGGAAAAGGTGATGCCTCTATGTGTGTAGTTATTGCAATAAAAATTAGTTTATTTATCCAAAATCAGTGTCAAACATCCAACCTACTAGTCTTCATTCAAAATACAGAAACAAAGATGGCATGAGAGAATAAGGGTAGTGTGGAGAAAAGGGGTTTAAGAGAAATGGTTAAAAGAACACACAGGTTGATACTTTACCATGTTTGCCTTTTACCATAATGCCATTGTCAAAACTTAAAAGAAAATAAAGAAGAATTATGGCAGTGAACAAAACTTAAATAGCAAATTAAAGCATGTAATCTCGTGGAAACTGCATCCTTGAAAAATGCAGATTAACAAACTTAAATCTTCCGATTAAACATTAGAATGAAATTAAAAAAAAAAAAAAAAAAAAAAAACATCCACCACAAAACTTGCTCTCAACTGGGGCATCAGAAGGTATTTAAAAAACTGACATCACACTTTTACATTTAGATAAAGGTTTGGGTTCTGTTCTCAAAACTTAACATTTGTGTTTATATGAAATAATAGTTATTGTGGCTTGTGTGGCAGTCAAACAATTCACCACTTGTAGTCAGTGAGGCTCCTGCCTAATAGATAAGAACGGTTCACATGAAGATACGGAGAAACTTTCCTCCAAACACTTCCTGCCCTACCTTGGCGTTAGGACCTGCCAGGCTGCCTTCCCGGCCGTGATCCAGTAGTTCCTGTTCCAGCAGGTCATCTTGTTCTTCAGCCGGGTCAAAGTTGTACATGGGCATAAGCTGATGTCTCAACTTCTCCAACCTGCATGACAAACGATTAGCGGACCAGTTGACAGCTGGGAAGAATATCGGCCTGGTAAACTCAAGTTTGTACACATTCCCTACAAAATATGACCATCGAAATATCTAACAAGCCAAGATTTGCTTTTACTGAATTAGAGGCACAAATTCTGTAACAAATTATCAATGAACATGCGGCTTTTGGAGCATCAGGATATTTGTCTTTCTTTCCTAACTGCAGCATAGCAAATCAAACTTACCTCTTCCTTTTCCGGATATACAGCATCTAGAATGGAGAAAGACAGATATAATGCAAAAGAAAAACCACTAATGTTACTAACAAATTATACAAACTAAAGTGCATGCTTTTTCCATTTTCTATTATAACACATGCTATTTTAGAGACAGTATTTAAACGATTCCTTACTATTACCACTGCTAAGCCAATGACAGTGATGATGCCAAAGGGAACCAACAGCATTCCCATCCCCGAGCCCTCAATCACCACCTCTGGAAACGCCGTGGCATTGAAGCTGGTCTCATTTGTTGTTATTGTAACAGTCATTAATGTTCTGGAGGTGACATTGTCTCTGGCTCCGGGGCTCGTGGAGAGGAAGGGGACCGTGGTGGTTGTGGCAGTTGTGGAGAGAAAACTTGCAGTTGTCTTTGCTTCATCTACAGCCATGGTGGTCGGGTGTAACTGTCTCAACTGAAGGATGTATTTTTAATCTCTGTGGGGATGTTGGCGGGTGGCTCAGTCTCTAGTGTGTTTCATTGTCAACACAGGAGTATTCCTGCTGGTCTGAGGTCTGCCGAAGCATTGGTGGTGGTTTGGCCATAAGATCTGGAGGATAAAACCTAAAGGAAAAAGGAAAAAGCACTAATAATTATGCTGCATTATACACTATGTGTGATATATGTGGGGAAATGAATCAAAAGAAGAATTAACACAGTGTTAGTAGCAAAAAAAATCTTATTTTCTTGTTGCCTCTGTGTGTGATTTGCTTGAATTAAAAAAAAAAAAAAAAAAAAGACATTTCAGTTTTGGCACTTCCCACCTCCATTTCCATTCAAATCATGGCAGATTGTGCCAGCAGGGTTGTGGTAGGTGTTTTTTGGACAGGATGTGGGTTGCAAACGCACAGGAGGAAATTGGTATAACAAACTTGATAAATACCGAGGAATACTAACCACTCAAACTGTAACGTACACTCTGAGGAAGCGTGTTGGCATTCAAACCAACGTCAAAATCAACTTACACACACACACACACACACTCAGGTTCCATAAATATCCACTGCATCCAAGACTCACATGCACCTCCCACCCACACACGTACTATACACATCCCATGAGTGCAGAAAAGCTAAATTTCCTGAAGATTTACACACACGAGGAGTTTTTTTTTTAAACGCGAACATGCTTTCCATTTTCTTACACGGTGCCACAGGAAGGCAGTGAAAATAGACACATGATCCATTCCTCCCTCCTCATCCTGTCTGCTTGTGCTCTTAATGAGGAACATGTGCAACTGAAGCCAACCAATGAAAAACAAAGACTGGATTCAGGCATTGCTGTTGTTCAGTGAACAGTTCCAGCACTGCACAAAGACAGAACGTGCAACATTTTTCATCACCATCTTTGTTAGGATTGTTTTCTTTTTATCTCATTACTGTGTGTTATGGATGCATGTTATTTTTAGTTAAGATGTTGTGTGTCTCAGTTGTCTTGCACAAACACCTGAGCTACTGCTAATCCTGCCAGCATGTCCAGGTCTTACACAAGCGTCCACTCAGATTAGAGATGCATACGTACCTTAACATACAACATGCATGTTCAGAGGTGAACTGTGGCAGGCTGGGGCTTAGCTAGAGACAGGAAAATTTCATTGGAAGAGGCAGCATTTGCTCCAGTCTCTGCTCCTCCTCCTCCTCCTCCTCCTCCTCCTCCTCCTCTTCTGCTTCCCCCTTTAGCAATGCAGGTATTGCTCAGGCTGTTTACACTGACAAAACAGCCATTTTCTCTGAAGATGGGCTCCACATACCAAAGTAACCCTATCCTGGCAGCCCCCAGGAGATACCCTCCCAGTTCTTCGATTGCCTCCCAGGATCAGCTCTCTCCGTCTTTCCCTTTCTTGTATTTCACACAACAGAGGCTGCTCTAGGGATGCTGCAAACAGAGATCAGTGCGGCGAGCTCCCTCCCCCTTCACCCTGCAATTGGTCTGATGGCTTAAAGATGATAAATGTGGTTGGCTCCCTCAGCTGTCCATTTGGCTTTGCAGGGATGAGGATGGGATTTAATGGCTCTGCACACCAGATGCTGTCAGACCCATGTGAAAGACTGCATCCGGGTGGCAGGTCTGAGGAAATTAACCCTATAGTGTCTTGTGTTTAACCCTGAGTGACCCAACTCAACTCAGAAACACTCAAAAATCACTGAACATTTACTTGTAAAGTTTTTTATTTAATGTGAAAGATTTGCACAATAATTCACAAATCACAAAGACAAGTGTTTGGACACACCTCTGATAAACACACTATGCTTCCAACAGCAGCAGAATACAAACATAGTTTCAAGTGAGAGCATTTTTCTTCATGGAGTTTTTAGCCCATTTTGAACAAGTCCCCAGTCATCATTGCCACAAACTCTGAAAAATAAAAATCAGTAATTAATGGCAAGATATGTAGTTTTCATCCCCAATTTAAGAGCACATTTCTGAATATATCAGTGTCTTTATATTTGTGATTTTTAATGTAAAATTGTCGATCAGAGCTAAATTTGTCTTTTCACATTTTTTGTCATATATACAACAATAATGTACAACCAGTATTAAGTCTTTGTTTAAAAAGCAATTACAATTATTGTGATAATTATTATATTTGTAATGTACAGTAGTTTTAATACCATTTCATTTTTCTTAGTCTGACCATTTTTGTTTGGTTTAGATTGAAAGAAATTAAACACAACAGTCAAAACTGTGAAAACATAGGTTGACCCTCCTAGAATATTTTAACACTGTTTTGCATTAACATTAAATGTATATTTTCAACCAAATTTAAGTGGTTATAGACAGGCTGTGGCCTTTAATGGTAAACATACCTTCATAATCAATAGTTCCATCTCCATCTCTATCTGCCTCTTTCATCATCTGCTCTGCCTCGATCTCATTAAGGGGTTCTCCTGCATTCATCAGTACATACCTGGAAATTGATATTAAACATTAAAAAAACAATGAAAGACTGCAATGACAAAATAATATTAGCACCAAATAGGTGAACACAAACTGATGGCATACTTACTGTTTGTTCACTTTGTTATATCTGGATTTTAGTTTGTGAATTTTGGCAGTTTTGCAGTGGGTCAACTAAAGAGGAACTTTTATTTCTTACTTGAGTGTGTTCCAGTTAATATATCCCTTAGCCTCTTTATCAAACACCTTAAAAGCGGCTCTGAGCTCAGCGTCCTGGGTCTTGGTTCTTTCATGGTACAGTGCCATTAAACCCAGGAAGCTCTCACAGTTAAATATCCCTTTACCTGAAATATCACACAAAAATGGTTTTAGTTTGTTTGATTGACAGAGAGATAGAAAACATGAGAATACAGACATACACAAATACACCTATACTGTACATGCAAGAGAATAAAGAAACAAAACACTAGAGAACATTTCATTTACACCCGTTCTCTGCAAATATTTACAGAAAATCCTGTGATACATATTGGACAGAATTTCAAATTGTAATAAATCTCTGATTGCATTTGTTCTGAAAAAGAGGGCAGGCATAAAGAGAGTGGGGGAAATAGAGGAAATAGGAAACAGGAAAGATAGTTCCAAATTCCCCCGGTATTGCAAATGAAATGACAGAAATATAGCTAAAATCTTTTAATTATGTTAAAGGAAACTTAATCTGACGCGAAAACGTCCATTATATCAGGAAAGTTCAGATTTCAAGCAACATTTCCATGCATTTCTTATCACACAATGAAGCCCCGGTTTACTCACATGACAATGACTTAAGATACATTGTTAAGATTTTGAATGGAGTTCGTGCAATAATCATTTTTTTTTTTAGAATGATGCATGGAAAAAAATATCATTTGGGAGTTAATTGTTTGAATTTGGCTATAAAATGTAGAACCATTTTAATTAGGAAATAATCTGTACCCTTGTAATTAAACACATAACTAAATGAAGTAAATGAAAACACATCCTGGTAATAAACTGGTCACTGAATCCTTCTCTGTGAGTTTAACTGCAGGATGGTAGCTGTTATATCAACGCAATCCTGGCCAGCTCCTGTAATGTCTGCACACTGTGTGTGTGTGTGTGTGTGTGTGTGTGTGTGTGTGTGTGTGTGTGTGTGTGTGTGTGTGTGTGTGTGTGTGTGTGTGTGTGTGTGTGTGTGTGTGTGTGTGTGTGTGTGTGTGTGTGTGTGTGTGGTTGGGGCGGTGCCAAAGTCGTTTTTAAAAAAATACACACTACACACAGATCACACATTGTGGAACACTGCCACCTAGTGATTGATGGGCTAACCTGCAGTAATGCTGCAGTGTTAGATAATATTTTTTGTTTTTAAAATGCATTTTGTAAGGTTTTACTCCATGACAAATTTGCACATGGGTCTGCTTTCGAAATCCTTCATCTATCAAGATTTGCACTAAAAATCCAGACCTCATTATGTGCAGACTAATTACAAATATGTGTTGAGATTAATTTATCTCAACCTTATCTGAGCAACAGCTAACATCCATTTTATTTATCAGCAGCACTTTAGCTGATGTGAATAGGCGGGCTATCATTATAGAACAAAATCAGCACTTAGAGTACTTACTTGGCTTTAATTCAGCTTTAGAGAGATAAAGTTTTTACTAATATCTGCACTTCAACTGTAGGGTATTGCTTCAATGCATTTTAATGACATTACTCATGCATGTAAATAGAGCCGACTCACTCACAGTTGTAAAAGAGTCTAACACAACATAACAATTATGGCCTTGAAAATAGAGTTGAATTTAAAAATTTTAGACACAGTGTAACAAAAAGAAGGGGAATTATGGCTGTTCCACTGGACTACATATTATTTATTGCATGTATACCCAGTTAAATTGAAATCCCAGAGATATGCTGCCATAAATGTCTCAAAACCCATAGATGTGTAACCTATTATTTGCTGTTTCCAACAACTTGTAATAAATTTAAGTTCAGCCAACAAATTACACTGAGTTAGGAATCAGTGTTATTTGAAAGGATTTTTAAAAATATAGTTAATTTAATACCTACTCCAATTTTAAATACTTGTTTAGTTAGCAAATGTTAAAAATAAGATTTCTCCAATAGGGACAAACAATCCTGTCCTTAAGCTGAAGAAATATTCAGTTATCAAGCCAACTTTGTTAGGTTACCTCAACTTGAATTTAGTTTAAAATCAGCTAATGCAGAAATTTGAGTATAAACAATATTTAGTTAATACAATTACCAACATCATTAAAATAATGCTTGCAACCAAAAAGGCTAATCTAAATCAGTACATTTGAATTTTTATCTTGCAACCATGCATTTAATTAAATGGTGGGAATAGGTTCATTTAAATAATGTGCTATCTTAAACTCTGTTGGTGGCACATAAAGGTCAAAAAAGCCCATCTAAGAAAAAACATTACATTTTGCACATTTAAATGTGTTTCAGAAAACATTTGTTTCTGTAGTAGGGAGTTTTTCAGGGATATATTTACCATTTTTGTCCACGTCTTTGGCCATCTGGCTGAGCTCCCTCTTGGTAGGATTGATTCCCATTAAACTCATTAGCCTCTCAAGCTCCTGCATCTTCACATCGCCATTTCCCTCCTCATCAAACATCTCAAAAACTCCTTTGTACTCTGTGATCTGTTCTTGCATCAACTTGCTGGCCTAGAAGGAGATAAAATGGTTAAGGGGGGGTTGTTTTTAGAGTTGTATTATTTGATATTACCAGTTAAGGAGATTTATCAAAAGGAGTAGAGATAAACACACTGAGACTTCTGAGCTCATGCTGCATTTAATAATGTTAATCACATATAAATTGGATGGAATAATAGTAATCTCGGTTTGAAGTTAGTTCCTAAGAATAAAGGTACTCACCATTTTTTTCTCTCCCTATAGAAACAGGTCAGGACAAGCAGTGTGCACACTGAAAACACATACTGTATGAGAGGATGTCTTAACCTCATCATTAGTACTCTTCTAATGCTCTTTCCCTAGAGTTTAGAAAAGCCTGCTTGAAGACCTTTTATGGCACTTAGAGGTTGGACTTCCTAATTACCCATCAGGAATATCTGGATACTGATCTCAGATAGCAAATGCTAAAAAGCATAACTATAATGAAAAATAATTAGTGTGGCAAACTTACAATTAGATAAATATCAGTATTCTTTAAATTACTGAAATATCGATACTTCTGCAGAAGTCTAAAGACAAGAGACAATGTGAACAATTAGAAGCATTTTCTGTGGCCTCAATGTCACATGATGCTACAGTTATGGGAAATGCAGTCAGCTTCTCTGTGGGCCATTAGCAGGTGTTTGTGTAGCCCCCAGTGACTCTTATGGAAGCAGATGGCCTAATACGGAGGCACTTAAGTACAAGAAGTTATTTCCAACATTGCAATGGGAACATTAAGAATTTCACATTTGTCAGCTTAGTGAAAGAGCTATGAATGTCTGTGCACCGCATGCTTCCAATGATGGAAGGGAAAAATCAAGTAAATCAAAATGAAAACTACATCTTATGTTGTCGGATAATAGGCAGCAAGTCCATAGGTTATCTATACACTGCTTTATCCTCTGTAGGGTTGCGGGGCGGCTACAGACTTTCCCAGCCAACTCAGGGTGCAAGGCAGGGGACACCTGGACAGGTCTCCAGTCTGTCACAGGCTACACATAGAGACAAGCAATCACACTCACATTCAAGCCTACAGACAATTTAGAATCACCAGTTAACCTCAGCAAGTCTTTGGACTGTGGGAGGAAGCCGGAGAACTCAGTGAAAACATAAACATGCACAGGGAGAACATGCAAACTCCATACAGAAAGATCCCAGACCCAGGCCAGGATGTGAACCGAGGACCTTCTAGGCAACAGTGCTAACCACCGATACGCAGCAAGTGAATAAAAAAACAATCACAGTTGAGATTTATAGTTTTCTATGCTATAGTGTATCTGTGTAAATGTTGATGAAACTTAAGCATTTCCGCTGTTAGCAGATAAATTTAATTGGCTGGATTTGCCAGATCACAATCATCAGGCTCCTTTTGACCTATGTACAAAAATGCTTACTTGCAATTGGTTTAACAACTACAAACCAAAAACAGAACTAGCAGAACCGTGTTTGCACTTTTGGTGGTGCTACATTGGAAAAAATTTGAATTTACGGCTGGCAAAATTTGCATAGGGGTAACTACAAAACAGTGTTGTTGAAGATCACGCAAACCAGTGTGGAAATATGGGTTTCTTCCTGCTTAAGCGCCTTGCAGCCAGACTGATTTGCAGGTCAAGATCACATTGCAGTATCAAAATTATATTGACAAGCTGTGATAAAGATGATCCTGATAATGTGAATCTCATGACTGAGTTGCTATTTGGTTTTATCCCATGTGCACAGTGAAGCAGATGTGTGGCATTTCAGAGAGACCCCGAGTATTCTGTATTTTGCTGATAGCGAAGATTAGAAAACAGATAAACTCGGTAGAAAAATGACTTTGAAAAAGGCAAACAAAAAATGACACAGGCACAGGAGTTATATCCCTTCTACTATTTCATGTGTTGTTACTACATAATCCTTGTGGAGGGATTGTTCTGACAAGTTTCAAGATCATGAATGAACCATGACCATCCCATAGTTGACTCAACGTTCAGTTATATCGGGTTTTCTCATGCATTATGCCCTCTGTGCACACTTTAATAGTAGATAGATAGCATCTTTGTGAACTAAATGGAAGCAAAGGCTGGATGGTGCAAGAAAATTGAAACAATGAGGAAAGGAATAGTTCATCAGATGTACAGGAAGTGTGCTTGATGGGTGATCATCGCTGACATTGATGGGAAGTGTGGTTCAGTCTTCTGCACTGCATCTACTGAACACAAGTTCAAATTTAGATACAAATTTATGGACAAGACTCAACCAAAAGCATTTATTTTTTGTAAATTCATGTCCCTATACTGTACATGGATGCTACGTACACTTGCATGGTCAATACTACAGGAATGAAATACTAAAATAACTGAAGCTCCAGACAGATTCTTCTGAGGGACATCAGAGTTCTACTTACACTGAACTAAAATACAAAGGCAGCATCTGTTATTTTATGGAATTCTATCAGTGTTTTTTGTTGTTCCCACACAGCATCTCAACAACAGAATGGACGTCACGAAACAACCATGTATGCACAATAATGGAATTGATAATGGGCAGACGTAGAGTGGGGTCATAGACCAGAAATCACAAGACAGTAATGAGTCACACATCTGTGATGCACAGACTTAATGAACTTGTTGATGCTGGTTTGGACAATGTTTTCCTGCTCTTCCTGAAAGCCTGGCCAGGTTGTCGGACAATTTTGTGGGACAGGATCATATTGTTGGACACATCAGTGATGCATTTCATTATGAATGGTGGAGTTGTGGACTTTCAAGTGCTTGACTACAGCTGAATGTACCAGCATCCAACATGTCTACAGCCTGTTCTAGTCTATCTCTTGTCATCTGTTGCATCGTGTCATTTGAATAAAGCTGCAATTCAAGGTGGACTTTTAGAGTGATTGGTCAAATTACTGTCTGCGTTCTGGTCACAGATTCAGTTCATTGTCCTTTAAAGTTACACCTGATTAGAACATGGATTAACTCGGTGGTCAAGACTTTGTCACCAGTTAAACAGGTCAATAACTTTCTGTGCAGCTGGCTAACTTGAACCCTTTTCCAACTACAACAAAGGAAATTAGATTTTTAACTTATTCTCTAAGTCAGAAAAGAAAATGTGTATGCTACATTCATATTTCTTTCCTAGTTTTCTTTAATAGGCTAACATTTTTTTAAAAAAATTATCAGTGTTTGTGAGATGACTGCTTTTTCTCCCTCCCTCCAGTCTCTCCTTAAGAGTTGTGAAACGCTGCCACCTAAATGATTAATAATCATTTTGTAACATTTAAGGGAAACATAGAACTGGCACCTCCCTGGAACTGCACCACAAAAAGATCAGTAACAAAAATGAGAAGTGCTGTATACATGCATGGAGGCCTTCAAGATATATGAGTGGAAGACATTTAATAGCTTATTTATGACTAAAAACCCTGCTCAGCACACACAGGAAGAGATTAACACTGGAGCACGGTATTTCCTAATTAGCTCAGACCAGATAATGTTGTTGACACAGCTATAGAGGGCCCTGCTGAAATCATCAACACCACTTCCTACTTTAGAAGTTGGTGCCCGACTGACTCAGCCTTTCGGTTTGGATTGATTTGCGGGTAAAACGCCATAAACGGACACCGTGTTCCGTAAATTTCCCTCTAATGAAAAGCACATGTATCAAATGAGACGTGCAAAACATGACTCTAAGCGACCGATAACAGAAGCATCTACAGTTTGTTCAAAACTCCAATCGAAGGTTCTTCCCATCTTTGCTGCTGCAGCGTGGGGTTTCCCAGCGCCGACTGCAGGGTTACCGCGCCCATCTCGTCGTTCGATGGCCGGACAAGAGTCTTGCTACGGAAAGGGCAGATGTTAAGCTTGGCAAAAGGGAGACAGTAAGCTGTCTTGTTGGATGAGGTATAGTGACTTTGACAGATTAGCTCTTTTGTCCGCCTGGGCAGTGTCTTCGGTGCAGGGCTAGTGGGTGTGATTCCCCCCCTCCCCTCTCCGGTTGGTTGACTGAGGTTGTCAAAGCTCCCCAGCCGTAGCCTGCGTTCGGGAAGGGCTGCTCCTCGGAAAACTACGCTAGCTGGCTGAGCTAGTTGGTGAGCTAGCGTTGTGGTGCTCGTTGATGCGTGGATCGGAGGTACTCGCCGTCTCGCTTTCCAGTCAATGCCAAAACGCAAAAACAGGCGCAAATTGAATCAGGTAAGATGAACTGAAGCCAACGGCGATGCCGTTCTCATTTCTTGTGTGGTAGCCGTTGAGGCCGTGAACTGGTAAAATTGTGGCGGAATTGAACCGCCCGGGGGTGGGGTAGCAGTAGCTAGCATCTTAGCCACTTAGTTAGCGGCGGTTAGCTAACGTTAAGTTGGCTGTTTTATCACAAGCGGATACAAGCTGCAAGAGTGTGTGCAGCGCTGAAATTTTAACGGCGGATAAGCACATTTCTACAAGACTCATCTCTTTGTAACTAGCAGCCAGTCATTTTTAGCCAGGTTAAGTCCTGTTAATGTCAGCGAAAGCTTGTGGCTTGGCGTTGAAGCAGCGCTAATGTTGGCCATTCGGACTGGCTGTCAGTGATGGCCCAGCGGAGGGGCTTCTCGGCCTAAAATACTTGCTTAAAGTACTGAGTAGATACTTGCAAAAAAAAAAAAATGTGTTCAAAAAACTGTGATACTAGTAGTGAACACTTTGGGCTTCACAGTTTGCATTGCACTCGAAATGTTATGTTTAAAGATGTTGCTGTCAGTTGATGATGACACACTGGGTTGGGCTGGAACAAATAAAAAAACGTCCCGTAAACAAATTAACAGCAAATATCGGTTGTTATAAATAGAAGAACACCTAGTCCAACTAGTTCACTTTGCACACACGCCATATGTTTGAAATAGCTGCACTTTATTAACGCGAGTTGCTGTGGCCGCGTTAACACCCTGTTTTTACAAGCCGAACAAATAAGTTAGCATATTGCTGCAACAAAACGGCCGCGCCGGTGCAACGCTTTAACTTAAGTTAGCAACCCTAGTTATTTATCAATAAACAGCTAATTGGCATTTATAAAACGAGGGATCGTAGATGGTCATTTCCTTTATGAAAAATCACCAGAGCCTGTTATTGCATTTGTTGCTTACTGAAGTGAAACAGGCCATTGCCGCCCGACCTTGCAGTCTGTACAGGCTCAGGTCCCCTACAAGATTAGAGAACCAAATAAATATACGTTGTAATCAAATCAACTGGGACTGTTGGGTTTAACGAGATTGTTAGTGTGCAAGTAAGTGGATTTCTGCAAGCCAGTCAACAAGCCAGTTTCAAGGTTTACCCACCGCTGGCTTTAAAGCTAACTACATAGCACTCCGTATAATTGCGGAAGAGCAGCGGAGTCTTCCCTAAAGTGGCTGTGGTTACGTTATTTTGCATTAGATGATTCTAGCTATGTGCTTCAAGTGTTATGAAATACTCCGAGTCTTAACGTTTAATCGACTTTGCTTTTCTACCAGACTGTGTTAACTCACGAGGGAAGCTGTGATTGAATAAAAATGACTCTGTACATTGTTTTATTGAATACTAGCTCTGCCCTGCCTGCAGGCCTACACTGTCAAGCCTGCTAGCAAGCTAACTAGCGGACAGCAGTATGCAAGATGGCGTTTAGCTGCATCTTCTCAGATTTCCATCAGTGCAAGTCATATTATCATTACACTGTGCAGCGCTCAGTAAATGTAGAGATTCGATTAGACTTAGTCACATGCTAATAGTCTATTCCTCGGTATTTTGCCGTCTTATTGTGCAGAATTCCAGTAATTTTCACCGTGAAATATGGGCAGAGCCCGTGTAAACCAGCCTTCTAAACAAATAAGGACAACAAACTGACTGAAACAGCTATTCAGCAGCCATTCAAATACAATGCAAAATATGTGATTTGATTGTGACAGTGTTGTAGGCAAATCACTGTGCTGCACACAATGACTGGATCAACTATCAGTACAGTGCATACAGTGTTGGGTAAACTTGTGCACAGAAATCCCTTTAGTCAATATACACGTTCATGCTGTTGAATTGTACTTCCTTAGCTTTCATTGTGTGTCACGCACGAACTTCATTTCTGATTTTCATTTTACAGTTAAATGTGCAGATTTCTATTTATTGTTAATATATCAAATTTTCACTGAATGTACATTTTTTAGTTTATTGAGAAAGTAAAAAAGAAAATGGTGTAACTGTACAGGATGTGGTCACACTGACAACTGTAGGAACAGGTCTGTATTAGAGTTGAAACCATTGGCAGCTAAAAATCCAGGCACTTTCTCTAAGCAAGTGCCTGGATTTGTTATGTGTAAAAGAATTAAGATTAAACTCATCCTTTTATGATTGGGATAACATATTTCTAATGCCTAGACAGGCTTTTGCCAGCTGTTTATGTTAGTGGACATGGATAGGATTAGACTCATTGACTGAGGATTTTAGCTTTTAGGATTATGGAGTTGCTCAGTGATATTGCTGGTTATGGCTTTTTCTATGATCCAGCTTTAGACCTGTGAAACATTGCATTATCATCGTTTAACGGTACAGATAAGCCGGCTTGTCCTTGTGAGAACAGATGTTTACCTACTGGCAGATAGATATTTTTTTTTTAAACTGAAAATGTAGAAGACACCTTTAGAAAGAGCAAAGACAGACTGCCCTTAAGGGACCTGTGAACAGCTAGAGAGCAGCAACTCCAGGCTGTTTGCCACTGCTCATTGTTTATCATGCAGTCAGCTGACCCTGATCAGGCGCTCAGAAAGGAGAAGTAATGAGGGAGAGGAACTCTGTAACTGTAAGCATCCACAGAGGTCAACAGGATTTTATTTTGAATTATTTTTTGTTTTCCACAGAATGCGAAATATTTAAAACTCACATTTATAACATGATTTCAGGCTGTTCCACTTTGCATTTATCATTGTAATTACTGGTATTGAAAACTTGTACATCCTGTTTCATCTGATTAAGAACAAAGTGTAGGTGAATTTGACATCATTGAAAACCTTTTAAAATTAATTACCTTTCGAGGAGCTCTCCATTTATTTAATGAGAGAAACTCCCAGGTGTATGGCAAGTCTTTAATTAGATTAATCAGAACCACAGCCTAGAGCTAAAAAATTACTTTAGAGTTCAGTGTAGGTAGTGTTATTTTGCTAACGAATCTTGATGTATAAAATTGTATACAATGTTGTTTACAACTGTTGTATACAAACATTGCAATAAAAAAAATTTTTAGATGTCGTTTTTGTCTGTTCTCGCTTGATACATGTTGAGGCAGTAACTATGCTGCATGTAAAGACTGAAAACACAAAATACTTACCATGTTCCACAGTGGGCGTTAGTAATTTTGATACAAAAATCATGTTAGATAAAAGTAATGGATACTGTCTTTAAAAAAGCTACACTTTAAGAGTTTTCCAAGGTGAGAATGGCAATCTGCTCTCACTGGATGATACTGAATAATAATTACATTCCATGACACGTTTATTATAAGATTAATGGCTGTAAGAGGATAACCTCTGTTAGAAAGGTCAACCAATCAGAGGACCTAAAAGATAATGTAGTGGGGTAGAGAAGATTTTGTTGTCCTGCAAACTCCAGTGACATAGGCGCACTGACTGAAATACACCAGGTAAGGTAACTGGGAGGGCAGGGTTGGTTAAACTGAATTGTGTATTGCTATTCTGTCTTATTTAAATCTGCATTAATCCAGAGTTGCTGAGTGTATTAGATATTCTAATTTAAGTTTTTTTTTATTATTGTGATGTTCCACCTTGAGCTGTTCGATGGAATGCATGCACTTAAAGAAGGCGGATTGTGGGTTTTAATCTTGAAGGTCTTGTTCACTATTCATAGAAAGTTGCCTTTTTGAACAAAGTTGTTTTTTTTTTTTTTTGTTTTCATGTAACTGCTCAACATTCAGTTGTTCTTGTAGTAACTCTTATCCTGTAAAAGAACTAATTGATGTTGCGGTTTCTTTATGCATACTCAATTAGTTTGGTATACAGTTTTCTCGGTGTAGACAGAAATTATATTGTGCATGATTCAGTACCACAAAAAATGATTTCAGTTTTAAAGATACATGCTTGCATACATGAAGAGTGTAATTAAACGATTATTTCCCAATGTAATTCCGTTCGATACACTTGAATAATTAATTTGATGGCTCGGTGTGTACAAGGGTGTCCATTTTACAGGACAGCTGTGGCTGGCAAGAGATTAGTAACTATTTGTGTAACCAATAATCCCACTACTCATCTTGTTGAAAAAAAATAATACGTTCATTAAAGCACTGACAACTGTTGCTTGTGTTCGTGCTGCCACCAATGGTTGTTACCTTAGCAAAATCTGTACTTTTGTTTTTCGCTTTAAATACGCTGACCTGAACAGTGCATATGTGTCACAACATGCTGCTGAAACTGACTGTCATGAAATTCTTCTGAAGAATGTAACCAATTAAAATACTAAATTATTTGTTATTACATACTTTTAATGTTTCCTGTTTGAGAAAATACTGTTTCAATTGGGTATTGTTCTGCTAAGCAATTTTCTTAATTCTTTTCTAATATTATAGTCCACTTAAGTTGAGACTATTGAGAGAAACTGAGACTAAAGATTGTTGAACATACATTTGCTATATTTGGGGCATGTTACTTGTATCATGACTAACAAAAAATTGTATTAGGTGAACTTTGAGTGTTCCTTAGGGCTCTGTATTAATGTAAGTGGCTTATTGATCACTTGGCCAAAATTCTGAGTATCCCAGGGATTGAGGTCAACAGGATAATGACTGCTTTTCGGATCACTGGAAAGTCATGCCTCAACAAGATTTGTCTGGCAATCTGAATTGTGTGTCAGGATTATGTGGGTGACATTGAGGTAGGAAAGTAAGGTTGAAGGGTGAACTGTACGTTGGATACATTGTTGGTAAACAGTGTAGTTGATTAAAATGCCTGCAATGTTGCTGACAATGCTATTGTGGTTGGTTTTGACTGGGATGAGTTCCAACCCTCTTTGGTAATTGTTGAAAATGAACCTTGATTTGGAAGTCAGATTTACATCAATGATTAAAATGCTGCTTCTTTGTTTTTAGATCAACAAGTGCCCCGGTAGCTGGAGTAAGGTAATTAAAAAAGCAGAATAAAATGAGTGAACTGGACCAGTTACGCCAAGAGGCAGAGCAGCTCAAGAACCAGATCAGAGTGAGTAATGAAACCATAAGATCAGCTTTTTTTTTTTTTTTGAAACTGCAGATTAAGCCAATACAGCAACGGTTGATGTAAGATGGTAAAATCCTGCACTAAAAAGTTGAGTTTTCTTTTTTTTCCAGGATGCCAGGAAAGCATGCGCAGATGCTACACTATCACAGGTAACATTTAATGTAAGAATTTTGGTGTTTGGTTGAAAAGCATCTGATCTGGCATTAACCGGAGCTCGTAATGTTTTGCAGATCACAGCTAACATCGACCCCGTTGGCCGAATCCAGATGCGTACAAGACGAACGCTGCGGGGTCATTTGGCTAAAATCTATGCCATGCATTGGGGAACAGATTCCAGGTAAACTAAATACTGGAATATGTGACTTGTGGGTGATGTTGACTAATGTTGCCGCATGCTGCTCTTGCTTTGTCAAATGTTGAGCAAAATCCAGAAGTCTAATCCAATGCCTCAATCGAAACTTTTTTTAAACACTGACGCAGCTAATATTGTCTTGTTTTTCAGCAGTTTGGCAGGGATGTTTTTCCTCCAGTCCTCTTCCCTCAGTTTCTCATTTATGACTGGATATAAATAGATGTTGTGTGACAACTCTGAAAACTGGTGGTGGCATTTATATCATTGTTCTCCTTTTTCTAGGCTCTTGGTCAGTGCCTCTCAAGATGGCAAACTCATTATTTGGGATAGCTACACCACAAATAAGGTAAGTCGTGCTGTTTTCATGAGGAGTATTGTAGTAATACTTCAATCTGAGGCATCTAATTGGAAGGCAAAGCAATAACGGCAGCAGTTCAGACTTGCAGATGAAGGCATGTCAGTGTTGCCATCTTCATGCTTATATAGTTAAGAGTTTCTACATTTTTAAACTTCAGCCATTTCCTGGCAAAGTAAATACACCATATCTTTGTAATAAAATGGAATGATTTGGTTCCTACTTCACTCTATTTTGTGCCTATTCTCATAGAACTCATAAAGTTATACTAAGGTTTGAAGAGTGAGAAACAAACTCAGCCCATGCTGCATTCATTTTGAAAATAAAGGGTTGCAGATCAGCTGAGAGAGAAGCATTTGTGCCTTCTCCTTGGGGCTAATGTGTCTAGTCTATGGTATGACACCAAGAAGTGCACTGTCCTCGTGCCTAATAAATAATTTGGCCTGCCCTGACAGAGAAATTTAAAAATAGATATTTATTCTGCATCCATTTGTAGTATATTGAAAAAGCCTTCAAAGTGATACAAATTTAACTTGCAGTGAACCATAAATCCAACTGGGAATTAAAAGATTAAAGGGTCATCTTTCCAGTGTATTGCTCGGCCTACTGAGAAGATTGCAGGCTAGATTGAGGTCAGATTTGTACGTGGGATACCTTAATGCTTATAAGGAATTGCAAATAGAAACACTGGTAGTTTCGTTCTTTGCTGATTTAAGCTGCCACAGTATGCTGTGAGTGTCGCTAAGCACTGCAGCAGATTATTAATAGATATATATGATCATGTTTCCAATAAAATGGAAATTACAGGCATGATTATACAGTATGTGGCCTAATGTCCCAACACAACATTCAGTGCTCAATTCATTTACTGTTGTTACTTGGGTCATGAGCACTTTACTTGGTCTGTGCAAAAATGACAAACCAAGCATTAAATGTGTTTTTTGTTTGTTTCACAGTTAACAGCAAAAATGATGAAGACTCTTGCAGAAAACAAGCTAACAATAAAGTGAACCATACTTTGGTTTTCAATTTTTACCCATTTACTTGAAATGTGCAGTGATTTCAGAAAGTATTTGGACCCGTTAACTTTCTACAACCTGGTTTTCATCCAGAAGTCCACACAGAAGAGCCCATAATGAATGAAGTTTTGCACATTTGCTAAAAAAAACAAATAACTGAAATCTCTCAGTCTTATGCATATTGAGAGCCTTAATTCAGTTCCTGTTAGAATCCCCTTCAGCAGCCTCGACAGCTTTAAGTCTTCTTTGGTAAGTCTCTACAAGCTTTGCACATCTGGATATGTGCACTTTCCTCCATTCTTCCCATCAGATCTTCTCAGCCTCAATCACACTTGATAGGAAACAGCTGTGAACTTCCATCTGGTGGGTTTAAGTCTGAACCCTGACTGGCCCATTCAAAGACTGTCAGAAACTTGTCCAGAAGCCACTCCAGCACTATGTTTACTGTATGCTTGGGTTGACTGTCGTGCTGAAAGGTGAATCGTCACTCTAGTGTCAGGTGGCTGCGCTCTGGACCTCTGTGTATTCGACTGCTGTCATCCTTCCTTGAGCTCTGGCCAGTCTCCCTGTCCACACTGCTGAGAAGCAACCCCATGACACGACGCTGCCACCACCACGCTTCACTGCTGACTGGTATTAGCAGGTGATGAGCAGTGCCTGATGTTCAGCCAGGCTGTGTCTTTTACTCACAGTGACTTCTGTCGAGCTGTTGTACCATAAAGGCCTGATTGATGGAGAGCTGCTCAGAATGTCATCCTTCAAGTACGTTTTCCCATCTCTGCAGCGGACTACTTCTTCATTAGTGCCCCTGGGAACCCTCAAAGCTTTAGAAGTGATTTTTATACACTTGCCCTGATCCATGTGTTGCCTCGGTTTTACCACAGTTTACTAGACTTCCTAACTTGTTTTCTGTCTGACACCCTGTGAATTGGGGTACCTTGTATACACAAAGGAATCTTCCTTTCTAATAAACTGTGTCCAGTCGGTTCAGTTTATCACAGATGGACTCCACTGGAGTTCTAGACACATCTCAATTATGAATTATTGACAACACGATGCATCTGGCTACAATTTGGAGAACCACAGTAAAGGGTCTGAATGTGTGTAAATGAGAGATTTCAGTCTTTAGTTAACAGAAGAGCCAAGGGATTGGAATCCTTTTTTCCTATCTTTTTTTTGTCCATTATCAGAGTAGAATGTCATCTCAGTATTAAAGAGCTTCCACAGTACTAAAATGGTCGTAAAATCACATTTGGTTGTGTCAAAAGTATTAGAACTGACTTTAGCTTCTGGTTTTTCTTATTTTCGTTGACAAAATGAACTTATTAAATTAATCTATTCGTGTGTGTCACCTTATGTTATAGGTTCACGCCATTCCACTTCGATCTTCCTGGGTCATGACTTGTGCATATGCACCTTCAGGAAACTATGTGGCCTGTGGTGGCTTAGACAACATCTGCTCCATTTACAACCTGAAAACACGTGAGGGGAATGTACGTGTGAGCCGTGAGCTCGCTGGACATACAGGTATGCCACTTGCTGTTTTTTGTTTCTCCATCTGTCAAGCAATTTCTTAATCACCGCAGTGAAAGTCTTTGCATTTTTCACAGTATTGATTCAAGTTATGCCTTTGTTATTGGTTAAAATTAATTTAAAAAAAACTGGAGTCTTAACACCATGTGAAATACTGTCTGGAAACTATTATTACATTAAAACAATGGTATGTTGAGGTGCATTAAAGAGTTGAAGTTACACTGTATGTTTTAAAAAGCTTTTAAGGAAATTAGAATGTCAGACATAAACAAAGCACAAGTTTGAATTTCATTCATAACTGCTTTTTTCTCCTAAATTGTGTAGGGAGATTTGAAGGATTATTTAAAATCTACACAATTTAAACTCCTACCTCTAATTGATGTCACTAGCTCTGAATATTGTGTGTGTGTATTGCATTATTGTGTGAATGAGTTAAATGCACATTCCTATTTGTTCTTTTACTGCTACTTATGTATCTGCATTCCAGCTTTATATTAATGAACTCTATTGATTCTTTGACCACCAGGATACCTGTCCTGTTGTCGCTTTCTTGATGACAACCAGATTGTTACAAGCTCCGGAGATACCACTTGGTAAGCCAAGAGATTATCTACATTGAATTTGCTATTACTCGACTAATACTTTTGTCCAAAAGCTTGGAAGTTGCAGAAATGGCTATGAGCTGTCTAAATTATGTACTTTATTTTACAGTGCACTTTGGGACATTGAGACCGGCCAGCAGACAACCACATTTGCTGGGCACACAGGGGATGTCATGAGTCTGTCGCTGGCCCCCGACACACGGTTATTTGTCTCTGGTGCTTGTGATGCATCTGCTAAACTCTGGGATGTCCGAGAGGGCATGTGCAGACAGACATTCACTGGCCATGAGTCTGACATAAATGCCATCTGTGTAAGTTATCTATAAATTTTTTAAAAAATGATCATTTTTGGGTGTCCTTTTCAGGATTTATTTTTGAACAACTCTGGATACTGATGTATTTTTTCTTGCAATGCTTTCCACCAGTAATAATTTCTTCTTTCTGCAATTTTCAGTTCTTCCCTAATGGCAATGCCTTTGCCACGGGCTCCGATGATGCCACATGCAGGCTGTTTGATCTGCGTGCTGATCAGGAACTAATGATCTACTCTCATGACAATATCATATGTGGCATCACCTCTGTTGCATTCTCAAAGAGTGGCCGCCTTCTCCTGGCAGGATATGATGACTTCAACTGTAATGTGTGGGACACACTAAAAGCTGATCGTGCTGGTTAGTAACTCAAGCATGATTTCAGACAGCAGGCTTATGTCCATCATGTTACACTCTTAGGACTACTTAAAGACATAAAATGTTAAAATTGTACTTTAAAATTTTAGTTTTAAATGCTTGCGGTTCTTTTGCAGGTGTGTTGGCTGGACATGACAACCGTGTTAGCTGCCTGGGCGTTACTGATGATGGCATGGCAGTTGCAACAGGATCCTGGGACAGTTTTCTGAAGATCTGGAATTGAAGCCTGAAGGTTCTCTTTTTTTATTGTTTGAATTTTGTTACATTTGTATGTAAGACTATTCCTAGTCTCAACCCTGTAAATGTACATTTGTTAAAGCCTCATGTTACGCTTGGCTGGATGTGCTCTTGCACTAAATTGTCTGTGTACAATTTTAAGAATGAAATGTCTTTCTGTTTCGTAGTCTTTTGCAACACTGCGTATTTGAGACATCTGTTAGCTTTAATGGACATTGGCATTCTCTTTAGATTTGTGTGATCAGCAAAACATTCTTGGCCCTACATTCTCAGTAATTTGTAGGTAAATGCCAAAACAACTACACCTGCTTGAGCATTTGTTTAGGCTTTTCATTTTTTTTATTTTTCATACAAGACACGCTGTACAGATCAACAAACCCACGTAATGGATGTGTACCTACTGTATTTCAGTGGGTGTCTCACATATTTAGTCAACTCGCATAAGAATGCTTTTAGAAAAACAGTTGAAGCTCTTGTGATGCTGCTGCTGTAAAAAATGTAGAACGTATCCCACTCTAAAAAGTTTAGTTTTGCTATAGTTCTAAGACATTAACATTTTTATTGTGCTGAATTCTTTCAAGAATAGTGGTGTATTACATTTGGCAGGCTGCCCCAAAGTTTTCAAATAACTCTAAGCTTGCTCTGCAGCTGATGGTAGATGTTTGTGTCATGAACACAAGCATGCTCCTGTATTCTAATGGCAATCGGTACGATTACATAGCTTTCAGTTTGATCTTTACCCCCCTAGGTGTTTATCTTATATGTGACAGGAGATCAAAAAAAGCTAAACTGTAGATCAGATTCGATAATTTAAACCCTAAATTCCATCTGTTTTTGTTTCCCAGATGTTCTTTTAACTCCAAAGTTGACTGGAAGACCATTACAACTTGAGAATGTTCACAGCATCTTCTTCAACACTGTTTAAACTGACTTGGACACCACAAAAACGAAGGGAAACCAATGCCTTTCCTACACAAAGAAGAGCACAATTGTTTATCACCTAGTTAAGAAAGGATCTCCTGTGGTATCAAATCAGAAACTTGTGCATTCCTTCTTGGACCATTTTATGTTACCTTGAAAGAGAAAACAACACTATCATCCCATGCAAATGTGTGCGTCTTGAAAGCAAATGTTGGAGTGTAATTGTACAAATTATTTAACTTTTTTTTTTTTTTTTTTTAAGATTTCTATTCTGATGGTTTGTTATTCTTGATGGCTTTCTTTTTGTCATATTTCTTTAGTGGTTTTAGATATGTTTGAATTACAGCTTGTCTTTCTAATCCAGGTAAATCATATAAGACAGATGAGAAAAACATGCAGAAGTAAAAGCTTGGATCATATTACACGAGCAGCTTTCAAAAATGTCCATGATGTATTTATATACTAGCTGTTTTTGTTTCATCACAGCCTTTTGCACATGAAGCTTTGCCTCTCAACTAATACTATGTTAACTAACCAAGCACATGCTATAAGTTATGAATGCTCATTCCAGTACAAAAGGAGTTATTACGAGTAAATTATCCAGTTAACCCCCTTATTCTTGTACATGCCTTTGTCTTTTGGTGGGAAGGGGTGGGGTAGCAAGATAGGTGCTGAGATAACTGAGGCATGGCTCGATTTTACTATATGGAAGGGGGTTTGTGTTTCGTATCCACTTTGAGTGAAACACCTCACCTGACTTAAATAGACACTTCCTTTGCTTGGGACTGCAGTTGCAACTCTGTGAATGAAATGTACAAATCAATGTCTGAAAATAATGGTCTGATGTTTTAAGTTAAGACATTTAATTTTGTCTGCCATGAGTTAATTTAGATGTGCATGCTGTAGACTTGCTTTCAATGGTGCAAAAATCCTAGATTTTCTTTTGTTTCCGAAAAGGAGAGTAACCTAATGATTGAACTTAATAGAGGCCAATTTTTTTGGCTCAAACTCTATCATGTACTAATACTGGTAACGCTATGCACCAGAGTGAGCAAGAATGGAGAAAGACTTAATATTGACTGCATACCTAGTGTAAATTATGCTTACCAGTTCTATTGATGCCAATTTTTTGTAATAATTATAACAATCATTGTGAGAATTCTATCCTTGACAAGTCGTTTTCTCTCCTTCAAATCTTCACACTCAATGGAACAAAAATGTCCTCACATACTGTCCATCCTAAAACTTTTGTACATTTTTTTTCTTGGTCTTAAATTGAAAATCAGAGCATCTGAATGACAACATTTCACTGTATACAGAAGCACTTTTGTTAAAGTTGTGACATATTTTCACTTTTCTTTTTTCTGCGATGATGTACAATAAATGTGATGTATTCGTGTGTGGCCACAAGTGAAAATGCAATTCAACTGAGATGGATTCCCTTTTCTCTTTCCATTAATATTATAGAGCTCTGCACCCTTATGTACCTTTTCACTTTTTGTATTTCATTTCAGTCTGTTGGTGTTCCACGGTGAGCTGGATGCAAGATAGATACTGTACTAAATTGTACTGTTATTGATTGAAAAATGTAATAAAAAGCTGTTTGAGATCTCTTTGTTGCATTGAATCCAAACTATGCACTGAATCTGGAGTGCTATACTTGACCCTATGGATTTATCATTTAAAGTCAACATTACTCTGCTTTGTGAAGTTGCAATAGCCTGAGAATTTCACTTTTCTGTGCCAGGGAGAGTAAGATAAGCAGAATGAGCCATATAACAACACCAGATTTAAGAGTATAAAACTACTACTTTTTACTGTAAGTATGCATTTAAGCGTTATTTATTTTAGATTATGTGATAATTAAATGACTTGATTATGGCCATAAGAGGACCTGGACATGCTCCTTTTTTTGTTTTGGTCCATCTTTGGGAAAATCTGCAAAACATTTGTGAGTGGACAAAAATTTGTCAGTTAACCAATCATAGATTGCTGGTGTCACTCAGTTCCTTCATCTTGGAGCAGTTCTTGTATTTGTACTTTGATAGACTTTTAAAAGGTGCCCTTACAATAGTTCTAGCTTGCAGAAATTATTTAGAAGACAAAATTAAAATTGTGACTTGAGCACTTACATTAACTACTCCACATTAGCATCACAAATAAGACAAAACGCTGAAAATGACAGCGTTTACATTTACATCATCTGACAGCGGCGCATCCATTGAGACAAAACGTGAAGATCACAACTTGTACATCTAAACTTCAGACAGCTGTGTGTCAAAGTTTGTGCGGCTCATACAAACCGCCATCTTCCCATCTCCAACCAACCAACGTAGCAACGAACGGAAGCTGCTGTCGTGGATGAGATAAACCTGGAAGAATCGACTCTCTCACAGAAGGGTGAAGCACAAAATAAAATTGACTATTAACAGTACTTTTCGCCGTGTTGTATTACATTCCGTATAAAACACACATATAAAAACGTAACATTTTCAGTCTTGTGTTTTCTACTTACGAATGATGCAATTACTATTTATATTAACGACACGCTCGAGAAAAAAAATAACCTCGCGAAATGGAACAGTCCAGTCTTATGACGTATTTCGTTCTTCGCTTAGATAGTGCCATTTTGGTGGGCCTTACATGGTGCTTTCAATTGTCGCCTCGTGGAAAAACACTCCTGTAAGCTGTATTCTTCGCTGTGCATGTGGGACGAGACGAGCGCGTTGTCGAAATTGTGTCGCTTCTTCAGCCTGCGCAGCACACTTTAAGGAACTCCGTCTGCCGAATTACTTTGCGGGAGGATCGTGCGCAGTTTTCATTAAGAGGCACATTTGAGCGGTCGTCGTCCGGTGTTGACGACACAGCTCCCCGTCCCAACGAACAAAGGAATAGTAAGGCCGGTGTTCGCGTGTTAGCACGATCTGACGAAATTAATATATATGAAATCATTTAAAGTGAAACCCGCGATAACGCAATTTTTGTTGTAGTGTGTTCACTTGACACGTCTTTGCTGCAGATATAACTAACAAATTAGCCTGACTCATTCAGTCCGGTTAGCAACGCCGGCTAAGGTTAGCCGCATTCGTGGACAGCTAGCGAGCTAACTGCTAACTTTAGCACTGTTTTGATTCAGGCGGTAAGTTTTGTTTTGGGGCAAAAATGGCCGAAGTGTACATTCGGGTGGCGGAGGAGGAAAACGAGGAACCCATGGAGATCCCGTCGGAGGATGACGGCACTGTTCTGCTTTCAACCGTGGCGGCTCAGTTTCCAGGGGCATGCGGCCTGCGGTTCAGGAGCCCCGTGTCTCAGTGCATGCGAGGAGTGCGTCTGGTGGAAGGGGTCCTACACGCGCCAGAAAACGGATGGGGGAATGTCGTGTACGTGGTGAACTATCCAAAAGGTAAATGTGGCTACTTTGCATTCACACAATCTGCAGCTAACCACTTTATCTCGAACAGGTGTCCAGGGGTACTCTTATTTATAATTCATAATGTAGCATCTGCACTCTGAAAATAGACAAGAATGACGTGTAGTTTGCCTACGCCCACTGAAGTACAAGTTGAGGCGCTAAATCCATTCACGAAATGAGCAAATCAAGACCCATGTTTTTTTTTTTTCCTTTTTATCGTGCCAAAGTAAATGCGGCAGCTATTTAATAAACGCGTCTTCTTGGAAGTCACGTATTTAGTTGAAACTCATTTCGAGAGGTCTTGATTAACTTCAGGGTCATTTTGAAGGTTGTAGTTGTTGGTGTCAATGTAGACTTGAACTGCACATGAGGTGTAGTCTAATGTAACCATGAATATGAACAGTTTCGTCATAAGAGTACATAATACCTTAAATTATAATGACATATAAGTAAATGCGTCCAATTACAGCTTCTGAAAAAAGTCCACAGACATCAAATTTTGCAGAAGGAATGAAGGCAGTGAAGGAAAATCAACTTAAAATAGTGTATTGTGCTGATAAAAAAAAGTCAACAGAATTTTGCCCTTGTACAGCTTTGGTCTTGATAATTATTTACAGTATTTTTTCCCTGTGTTGGTCACATTTCAGACAACAAAAGAAAAATGGATGAAATCGATGCCTCCTCTGCTGTGAAAATGAAGAGAGGGGATATGAAGACATCTGATCTGATCGTACTGGGTCTTCCTTGGAAAACAACTGAACAGGACCTGAAGGACTACTTTAGCACATTTGGAGAAGTCATCATGGTTCAGGTATAGTTTTATCAATATTAACCCTCATTCTGTCAACATATTTAATATACGAGGATTTCTGACTTGGCTCTCTGGGGACCACAAGAATATAGTACTTTAAGAATAAACCACAGTAGCAGAATATTATCTTATTTCTTTTCAAAACAATATTAGGAATGCTAATAGTAGAATTTGAAAACAGAGGTTACTGTTATTTCAGGAAAGCTGATTTATTTGCATCTTGTGAAAATGAAAAAACTGATTGGAGCTTTTGTCCCAAGTAAAATCCATATTCGTACTTCAAAGCCTACTTGCTGTCCTTTGATTCTGGTATCATTTGTTTTCATCAATTTCAAGTAAACATTCTATTCTTCATATTTGTGTCAACATTTCAGCAACAACAAACCCGTCTGGTCTTGATTTACTTGCCACTATTCCCCACAAAACGGCACCAATATCAGTCAAAACTATGTCACACATATATACTCTAGGTTTGTTACAGCCAAACACATCTTTGAACTGTGACAAATAAAGCAAACTGCCTCAAATCTTAATAGTCACAAACCTTTCTCATCCCTCTATAGCCTGAAAATTGTTTGTGATTTTCCCACACTCGGGTATAGCTTCTACCCCTCTGACAGTGAGTGATACTTTAAATTAGGACCCATGGGGAATATGAACTCAGTAAATGGTTCCTTCTAATAAAACTGCATCAGTAGAATTGGGTGCTTTTGACGTGGGTCCACTGGGACTACAATACATGAGTATTTTCAAAAAGCACAAATTCAAACAGAGATGGAAAATGCTATAAATTGGAATGATGGAACAAAGCACAGTGAGAGGAGACAAAAAGTACAGTTCTGGGGTGTTTGGGTACCCCACTCAGTAGGATGGGGGTTACTAAAAATACACATTTGCAGTGGTTTGTAAGTTGTGACAACTGATGCTGATTACTGGTTGTATGTTGTTCTCTCAGGTAAAACGAGATGCTAAGACCGGAAACTCTAAAGGATTTGGCTTTGTGAGGTTCACAGAGTATGAGGCCCAAGAAAAGGTGATCTCCCAGCGCCATATGATTGACGGGAGATGGTGTGACTGCAAGCTCCCTAACTCGAAGGTGAATATGGTAATGTCCATGCGTATACCCACATTTTTATAGGATAGAAAACTGAGTTAACGTCATAGTTAACATCATTGTTGCCATTATAATGTGTAATATTTTTTTCCCGGTTTGTTTACAGCAAGGTCCAGATGAGCCACTGAGGAGCCGGAAAGTGTTTGTAGGCCGTTGCACAGAAGACATGACCACAGATGATCTACGGCAGTTCTTTATGCAGTACGGAGAAGTCACAGATGTCTTCATCCCCAAGCCATTCCGTGCTTTTGCCTTTGTCACATTTGCAGACGATCAGGTACTGTATGAATGCTTAGAAAGTAGTTCCTTTTTTAGTATTTAGTATTCCCATGCCTAGATGATCTGATTCAGATCTCTTCTTTCCTCACAGGTTGCCCAGTCTCTCTGTGGAGAGGATCTTATTATCAAAGGAGTCAGCGTTCACATCTCAAATGCTGAGCCCAAACATGGCAATAGGCAGTTTGATCGTACAGCTCGATTTGGAAATGGTTTTGGAGCTCAAGCATTTGGTAGCAGCCGTAGTGGGTTAGGGAGCAGCACTAACAGTAGTCTGGCAAATTTTGGTTCCTTCAGTCTGAACCCCGCCATGATGGCTGCTGCTCAGGCTGCTCTGCAGAGTAGTTGGGGGATGATGGGTATGCTGGCTAGCCAGCAGCAGACATCCACCTCAGGCAGCACGTCCAGTGGAACAAGCTCTAGCAGGGACCAGAGTCAGTCTTTCAGTACAGGCAACAGCAACTACGGCACCAGCTCAGCCAGTCTCGGCTGGGGAACAGGGTCAAACTCTACAACCAGTGGTAGTGGGTTTAGCTCAGGTTTTGGGTCCAGCATGGAGTCAAAGTCATCTGGGTGGGGTATGTAAGTTAAGTGTTTGTATGGTAAGTATTGTGAGAAAGATGAGTCTTTTCGAAATTTATTTCTGGTGTTAACGCGTATATGAAAACTTAACACTTTTGTGGAAGATGTTTTGTACATTTGGAAAAAATGCTAAAGATTTAATTTAGAAAGTGTCGAAGTAAATTGTTTACCAGGATGTCTGACTAAAGTGCTATTTTTGATGTCTCATTTGTTTGTATCCATTTCAACTGGATTCTCTAATGCATGTATTGTGAAATGTGATAACCATTTTGAAAATGCATGAATGTTTGTGGTTCACCATTATCCGGCTTTGTCATCGACCTAAAAGGCAATCTTGCATTGGGAAGAATCTGGTTGAAACCTAAATGTTTTAAGTGCAACTTTATTTGCAGTCAAGTTCTATGGAAAAGCCTTCATTGAAATCTCTTCTGCAGTTCACCTCTCTTCCATTTTCCTGTGAGGAAGCTCCTCTTTGGCAGCATTCTTGGGGTGATATCGGTATCATTCTCCCTCTTCCCACCTGTAAATGCTATGCCATCAAAGAACGGCTTCACTCCGCATGTTCTAAGAGACGGTGGGTGTTTTCACTTTTATCCACTTTTAAATGGAAAGAACTGCGCAACTGACATTTTAAGAACTGATGAGTGCGATTGAGGATGGCTTGTGGCGAAGAGTGAAGCGATGAGTGAGCGAACGGAGAGACGCGTGAAACGGACTGGTTGTGCGGTGAAAGGGCCCAATTTGACTGCTTTCTGAGTGTGTGAGTGGAAGCTGCAGATGCTACGAGCGCCTCCCGTAACATGGACATTCTTTAATTAGTACTTCAAGAAATTTTTTTTTTTTAATATTTGCAAGTTTTTCCTTAATCTTAAGTATGTCTGTCAAGTGCAGAAATATCAAATGTAGTGGAATGTTGTGATGAATATTTGTATTGCTTATATTATCTGATTTGAATGCTGTATGGTGTGTGCTTTCATGTTATTGAACTGATCTGTAAGTGTGTACTTGATGTGGATGACACCTGAAGACTCTGGGGGACGCGAGTGCTAGTGTGAGAACGTGGAGTGGTGTGTCCAAAGGTTCCCAGTAGCTCTTGTTGTTTGTGAGGTGTTTAAAAACATGTCAAATGAAGGGAGTTCTCTAATAAAGTTCATTTGAATAGATGCTTAGTTGATACTACTTGAGTCAGTTTGTCAAATCATAAACATCTAATTCGATTCACATATCTAGGGACCTTGGGCTCTGCTGGTCGAGGTCTCCGTTTGAACCCTGACTGAAGTCTGTTCTGAAGGACGAAGATGGAAGTTCCAACACTTTCAGTGTGTGTGGCCTTCTCAGACATGACATGGGGTAGTACCTGTCTTTTTGCTGCTTTTGATGGCTTGTTGGAGTGAATTATCCCCTTTTTATTATTCACAGCTACTTCTAAGGTTAGCACAAGTTCCTGGGGACTCATTGTCTTCATGTCAACTTCAAGCAATGAGCTCAGCAATGTCTGATCACCATTCCAAACAATATTATTTCTCCCTGATTTGGCTGTAGTAGCAAGATGACAAATGTCACATTGCTGAGCCTTGAAATTTGGGATTATTTTGTCGTTTTAGATCAAATGGGTGGTTTGACAGTATTAGGTCTCGAGGTTTCCTCAAGGGCAAAACACATCAGTTAATTCATAAGTGGGTTTTTTTTTTTTAGATAATTTACAACCCAAACCACTGAAATACAATACTGTAAAGACTTTTTGAAGTAAACGTCACAGTGGCAGTACTTTAAAGAATAAGACTTTAATGTTTTTCAATTCATACATGGGCATTTTCATACGTCAAACCTGTGCCAGATGCACTACAGTTTGACATTAGATTAGCAGGTGACAATAGAAGCTGGAGGATATTCGTTCCAAACCTGCAGAGCGGTTAGTGTGGTATGACAAAGTCTCATGCTGTAGACTATTTGAAATGCATAACTCTCAAAACTAAGAAACTTGCGTGTCACTTGACTCACTGTCATGTATTAGTGAATCTTCATGTTCGTTTGAATGTTGGGCATGAATGAGACACTGCAGGCTTGCCTTTGTCCTGTCCTTATTCTCTTCTGTCCTCTTCAGTGTCTCTGCTCTTCCTCTTCCCAGTACCCTTCTTTTTCAAATCCCTCTGCTCCTGGGTCAGTTCTTCACTTTTATTTTGTATGTAGATGGACTGAAATTAATAAAGGCAAATTAAACATATTTGCTGTCTGCTGTAGAATATATGTATACCCTATACACAGGTCCAGTATACTGAAATTACAGTGAAATAATTGGGAGTGAGTAACATTGACTGGCTTAATGACATGTGGTCTTAGACTTGGTGGCTCCAACGTTACTGACAAGAACTCACCAATGCAGTACTGCGACGGGCTACAAGTTTTACATCCTCTGCATTGACTGTGCTTCTTTTAGCATGCCTGAAATCACACATCAGATTGAAAATGAGATGTTAAGCCATTTACATAGTTTTAGGTTGGACAAACAATGTGTTTTGGCAAGAGAAAAAGTACAGGATTAACACTTGTTAATATGGTTCCCAAAAAAAAAGCTTACCTTGCAAAAGCCTCCAGGTCTTTAGCAAATACATCTGAAAATTAAAGCCAAAAGTGGGATGTTAAGTTCAGGCAATTACAAAACTGCATTGTGATAAGAAATCTGAATATTCTTGTTCTGTACAGTTAGGACCCCATTTCTCACACAGTCGATAGAACAGCAGTCTGTGTGAACTAAACCTGTTAACTAGAATGGTTTGGCACAGGAGATTTAGTGAAATCCTGTTAAGCCCTAACTTGAGGGTGTGTAGACACGACTTAATGGCTGGCAGATTGTCTCCTACTCTCCTGCCAAATTGGAAGAAGCTGTCCGACACGTTTAATTTCACAAAGAATACCAACGCATTTAATTGCACAAATCAAGATTTGTATACCAGACTGATATTGATGATTCTGTGACTTCCAGGTGGTCAAGCCGTTCATCTGCGCTCAAACCTTTAGCACACGTTAAAAGTAATCACTGTAATCTTTTTTAAAACTGTAAGGCCATAGGACTCATCTGTGAGTAATGTCTCAGGCTGTGATGTGCTGTTGAGAGGCCTTTAAATGTAAAATAGATGTCTCAAAGGGTTATAAACCATTTGTACATCACACTACATAGTCAAGAAAGCAGTCTGCTACATTTCGCATCTTCAACTTAAATAATAAAGATGTCATATCCAGCAAATGATGGGGGCTGATTTGTAAAACCAGTGTCCTGTCAGGATTTAAACCCATGATGTAAGTATGTTAAACCCCTGGAGCATCCCAACAGTTTTTATTTTTTATATTTTAGAGTTCTAGTAACAGTAGGGTTAATACTGAAGCACTTCTTATGTGTGTTGGGTACATCAGAGTATCCCGAATTTGAAAGTTGTAATTACAAAACTGCATAAAAGTTTCAGAAAGAAGTATTAGGAATTGCAGCTGGTAGCACGTGTAAACTGTCATGCTTTGTGTTGTGTATTTGGTCCCATGCTATACACACTCTCCACCTCACATTCTCATGTCAGCAGCCTCATCAAAAACAGCGATGAGGCAGCGTCCCCCAGGGAGGTAGAAAACCTGATGCTGTGGTGTCAAAACAACAATTTGACAATGTCAACAAGACCAAGAAAGAGATGGTGGACCTGAGGCCGGACAGAAGACATCAACACCACGACTTACTATGTAACAGTGGGCCTGAGGTGGACACAGCATTAAGGACTTCTCCTGGACACGCCGCATCAATCAGGATAGCAAAGCAGGGGCTGTACTTCGTGAAGAGGGTGAGGACATTTACTACCACCATCACTCTATTGGTGCACCACTGACACATTATCATTAGTAGCATCATAGTATGGTGTTACAACACACAAGCATCTACAGATGGTGATCAAATCAGCCCAGTGTTCAGAAGAGCCAACAACATGATCAGAATACACACCGTCAGGGTTTCTTGTCAAATTTAATGCTTTTTAATGCCCTGCAGAAACCCTGACACTGCCATCTGGCAGATGCTTCAGGAGTCTGAAATGTAGAACCTCAAGGTTCAAAGACAGATTTCACCCTCAGGCAAACCACTGCTCCATCCTCGCCATCCAACATCACCGACCGAAGGACTTAATGCAACCTTTGTCCTACTGGGATGCATATCTTGACCTTCTGCACAGTTTTTTAACAGTGTTTAATGCACATGCTCTTTCGCACTGTTCTTTCTATATTAAATATCAGTCTTCCTCAGTATTGAAGAGTGATAAGTGCATTCTGTTTATCACGGCACTAGGTAGAGCACTGGAAAAAATGCCCCTCTCAAAACAAGAAAAAAAAAACTTATTTCAAGGAACTTTTACCTTGAAATAAGTGAAAAAATCTGCTAATAGAAGAAGTGAAAAATGGCTTGGTAAGACTTCTTGAAATAAGATATGATATTTAGAATATTGAGATCTCAAAATTAGCTGGGGAAAACTTATTTTAAGCTCTATTTTAGCAGGATTGTCAAGCTTAGGTGTCTTAAAATATAATAATCTTAATGTAACCTCTTAATTTGAGATGTATTAAACTTTTGAGTTTTCTTATAAAATACAACTCAAGATAATTTCAAGATTGTTTGGCTTAACAAGATATTTAAGATGCATTGTCTTAAAACAAGTCCCTCCCTCTTGTTGAAATGTCACTTGTTAAGTGAATTTATCTTAAATCAAGTGGGATTAGATATTTTGACTAAAGATAAACAGACTTGGTAAGATTTTGAGTTTTTGCATTCAGATACATGAAACTGAGAATCTAATTGCACTGATTACATAGTTATAACTGCAAATAGCAATAGAAGCTCCTGATCTCCTTGTAATGACGTGACAGTGAAATGTTATTAGATTTAGCAGGATGTCTGAGTTTTGATGCATTTTTTAAGGTCTGTATGTGATTAATGGAGAAGACTGAGCTGCTGACACCCACCACACTGTCTGAACGTCGTCTCTGCTATCGCTGCTATGACTTGTCGACTGAACTCCCTCCGGTGGTCCTCTCCGATCTTCTGACACAGACGACCGACTGTGTAATGCACAGCTGCCTTTAACCTCTAAAACAATAATTAAAGGAACATTAAACTTGATTTTTACGCCATATACTTCACCACCTGTTGGAGGCGGTTAGACGACATATGTTAGCTAACGACAATACAAGGCTCAATAATGTAAATATTAGCTACATGTAGAAAGCAACACTGAAAGTTAAATGCTGTTAAAACACTCTCACCTGATGAGTTTCGTCTGTATCATCTGACATTTTCTTCTAGGGGAAGCAACCTCCCGAAAACAACACGATTTTCTTCACAGCTGCAATTAAGTAACGACGTTTGGTAAAAGCTCACTAAACGAAGGTATAACAGACAAAACGAGATGTAACCTGTAAACACATATTTCAAGTTAGCTTAAAGTATGTCAAACAGTGATATACATACAGTTTATGGATGTTAACAGTTCAGTGAAAACAAAAACTCGCGGCAGAAATTTATCAGCAAACCGAAGACTCTTCTTCTTCTTCTGGGTTTAATTGGTAAACCAGCTTAAAGGCGCAGGACCGCCACCTGCTGGACTGGAAAACAACAATGATTATTATTATTATTATTATTATTATTATTATTATTATTATTATTATTATTATTATTATTATTATTATTATTATTATTATTATTATTATTATTATTATTATTATTAATATAATAATAATAATAATAATAATAATAATAATAATAATAATAATAATAATCGGTACCACTCAAGGTGACCAGTTCTTTTTTGTATTTTTAACTAGCTATATGTCTGTAGTTTGCATTTTGATATGATAGCCGTTACAGACTCACAGCTTAATATGTGTCATCACTGGTTTAATGGACACAATGAAAGGGTCTGAGCCAAAAGTCGAATTCAACAGGATTATTCCTCGTTATAAAAAAATAAGAAATGCCACACATCATCTGTGTTAATAACTTTACAACACAGAACAATACGACAACAAACTTGAGTCTGAGAAAGATTTCGTTGCTATGGTAACAAGATCGTCTGTGACAAAAACAAGAAACAGAACAACAAAGCAAAGCACAAAATTCCAAAAACAAGACACAAAATGACAAAGCAAGACAGAACATGACAAAGCAAGGCACAAGGTCCCTGTATATTTTGGCAATTGGATTTTCCGTTCTGAAACGGGTATTGAAAAACAAAAAAACGAGTGGTTATTTGATTTTCGTTTTAAAATACAAAAAATGAAATTGAAATACAAGGCTTTTTTCCTTTTCATGATCAAAGGTGGATATACGAAGTTTTAAAAATGCTTTGATTTTCATTTTATATTTAAGAATAACAAAAAAAATAAAATCCTTAAGAGACGGAAACGAAAAAAGGTCCGTTTTTTCATTTTCTGAGACCGGAAGTGGTCATCAGCAAGTGTGGAGCCAAACGATAATATAGAAGACAGCGCGCTAGCGTATCTTGTCTGCTATATACATCTATGGTTGGCACGTCTGATAGCATCTCTGGCTGCTAGTGATGGCGAGATGAAGCTTCATGAAGCATTGAGGTTTTTCATCCAGCTGGTTCACTCGTGGTTCGAAGCTCCATGGTGCTTCGTTTGCTCTACTGCGCCATCAACTGGACAAATAAAAGTAAAACAGGCAGAGTGCCTATAATGACGCACGAGCTTTGCTATGTGAAGCTTTGAATTGTGCTTAAATGATAATGCCAATAAACAAGTAATATACTTAATATAGTGTCTGCTTTTCCTGATAGCAGGAACAGTAGGGGAAATGGAAACAAACTGGGGAGAGATTTGAGATTTGTTGCTTGACTGCTTGATTGATGTCAGGTTCTGGCTTTCTGTAAAGGGCTTAGATACTTTTAATTGTAATAAGGGCTATATAAATAAAATTTATTGTGCTACTTGCTACTTGTTGTTTTGTGACTGTGCGTGTGGTACCAGTGACAACCTGCAAAACAAAAGTAGGGACAACATATTATTTGTTTTTATTCAAAAATATCAATTTTTCCACAGTGCTGGGATTCAGGGGGCTTCTTTTTTTTGGACAATAATCTCTCTAGCTCATTGGAACATAACAGACACTTCACCTTTTAAAATACCAGGAAAAAAAGAAATTAGAACAAGCGGTGTGTGGTTGTCACAGTTATTCATATTACACTTCATTTGTTATGTGCCTACTTCATTAGGAGAAATCAGGTCAAAGTGTTTCCAGACAGGGGACAATGTTCTCTTTCTGGCTGGTTCTAAAAAAAAAAAGAGTCAAACCGATTGAATGCAAAGATACAGCAGGTAAAAATCCAACAAATGTGAACGGGGAATCCATTGCGTTTCGCTGCCGCTTATATTTTGAATTGCACGTCAAACCTGCGAACCACTTCCTGAACCAGTCACGCGGTACGACCGGCTTGCGAGGCTTCGAACGTCATCATTTTTTGGCTCCACCCCTAAATGAAGCAAGCCTCGATACGCGTTTCGTGGACACGCCCCCTCCATTGCTCGACACACACGTCGACACCTCGGCACATCTCGTAGCATCACTACTGGCTGATGTTGGTCTTGTTTTTGGAGTAAAACACGGTAAGAAGACAAATGCTTCTAACCAGTAGCGTTGTTTTGTTGTACGTTAAGTCAGCAACTTGTGAAGAGTTGTGTTTTGTCGTGTTTGAGCAGTTGGTCCGGACGCGTTAGCTAGCTAAGCGGCTAAGTTAGCTAGCGGGCTAATTAACACAGGTGGCTAACTTACCGCTGAACACCTGTGTTAGTTGCTGCCACAGCTGTCCTCATTATTAGAATGACCTTTTCAACCTGTATTTTTCTGCTGTGTATTTTAGCTTTTAAAAAGTAATTTTACTTTAAGGTTAACTGAAACCCGTTCAGCTGCACTGAAGTTTAACATTCAGCTGGTTTGAATTAAATTACGCTTAACATTGCGCAACGTTACCTCTCAGAATCTCCATAGTTTCATTAAATTCCTTCTCTCTTCCACTGCTCAAGTTCAATCCCGGATATAAAGTGACATTAATAGTGAATAAACTAACAACCAGCCATTGTATTTATTTATTATTGCACGT